>NC_069501.1:377472978-377772978 GCF_027579735.1 Bombina bombina
TTTTTCTTATGTTTGTAAATATTTTTTTCTTTTTTGTAACTTAGTTCTTTTTTATTTTTTGTACTTTAGTTAGTTTATTTCATTGTAGTTATTTGTAGGAATTGTATTTAATTTATTTATTGATAGTGTAGTGTTAGGTTTTATTGTAGGTAATTGTAGGTATTTTATTTAATTAATTTATTGATAGGGTAGTGTTAGGTTTAATTATAACTTAGGTTAGGATTTATTTTACAGGTAATTTTGTTATTATTTTAACTAGGTAACTATTAAATAGTTCTTAACTATTTAATAGCTATTGTAAAAAAAATAAAATAATTACAAAGTTACCTGTAAAATAAATATTAATCCTAAAATAGCTACAATGTAATTATAATTTATATTGTAGCTATATTAGGATTTATTTTACAGGTAAGTATTTAGCTTTAAATAGGAATAATTTATTTAATAAGAGTTAATTAATTTCGTTAGATGTAAATTATATTTAAGTTAGGGGGGTGTTAGTGTTAGGGTTAGACTTAGCTTTAGGGGTTAATCTATTTATTATAGTAGCGGTGAGCTCCGGTCGTCAGATTAGGGGTTAATAATTGAAGTTAGGTGTCGGCGACGTTAGGGAGGGCAGATTAGGGGTTAATACTATTTATGATAGGGTTAGTGAGGCGGATTAGGGGTTAATAACTTTATTATAGTAGCGCTCAGGTCCGCTCGGCAGATTAGGGGTTAATAAGTGTAGGCAGGTGTCGGCGACGTTGAGGGGGGCAGATTAGGGGTTAATAAATATAATATAGGGGTCGGCGGTGTTAGGGGCAGCAGATTAGGGGTACATAAGGATAACGTAGGTGGCGGCGCTTTGCGGTCGGCAGATTAGGGGTTAATTATTGTAAGTAGCTGGCGGCGACGTTGAGGGGGGCAGGTTAGGGGTTAATAAATATAATACAGGGGTCGGCGGTGTTAGGGGCAGCAGATTAGGGGTACATAAGTATAACGTAGGTGGCGGTCGGCAGATTAGGGGTTAAAAAAATGTAATCGAGTGGCGGCGATGTGGGGGAACCTCGGTTTAGGGGTACATAGGTAGTTTATGGGTGTTAGTGTACTTTAGGGTACAGTAGTTAAGAGCTTTATGAACCGGCGTTAGCCCAGAAAGCTCTTAACTCCTGCTTTTTTCCTGCGGCTGGAGTTTTGTCGTTAGAGCTCTAACGCTCACTTCAGAAACGAGTCTAAATACCGGAGTTAGGAAGATCCCATTGAAAAGATAGGATACACAATTGACGTAAGGGGATCTGCGGTATGGAAAAGTCGCGGCTGAAAAGTGAGCGTTAGACCCTATTTTGAGTGACTCCAAATACCGGCGGTAGCCTAAAACCAGCGTTAGGAGCCTCTAACGCTGGTTTTCACGGCTACCGCCAAACTCTAAATCTAGGCCATAACTTTTAAATTTTCAGAAAAAAAATCTACTTCTCATTTGAAATTCAGACTAAGGGGTCAATTTATTAATGTGCGAGCAGACATGATACGATGTAAAGAATAACCTATTAACCAAACTAGATGGTAACTCTAGGGGGCGCAAAGATAAAAACAAAGATAAAGATATAAACAAGGGTATGGAGTGATCTATGACGTAGCCCACAAATATGATATAAGTGAATAATATAAAAATATAAAAAATGTGGAAATTAAGCACTAATGTATTTAAAGGATTACTTTCTGTTATATTTTTTAAGCTAAACAACTAACATATTAAAGTTAATAAACATTAATTAAAACCTACTGAACTATATTTTCTCCAAAACGAAGTTTCATAATGTTCTAAAAGTTATATCTTTTATTCCCCGATGATGTCACGTTATCCTGCCCACTATTTTCAGCACTGAGTGTTCAAAATACTTAAACCAATAACTTTGTGTTTAAAGCGCCATTTTGAAACCTAGGTATTGTAAACTGATTGGTACAGAGCAAAGGATACCCACTGAGTGGGTTTAGAAAACAATTAAATTTGAAGACAAGATTTCTGATATACGGTAGAGATATGTTAATGAAATGCTATTGATAAAAAGCGTATTTGGGGTAGTTAGTTAGTAACAGGCATAGAAAATATTTACTTACAGTGGCCCTTTAAGGGCTAGGGCCTTATTGGTGATGACCCAAATAAGGTAATAATGGTGTTCATATAATTTCTAATGAACACGGTAGGTTGAACAATAACCACAAACACAATATATAAACCAATACAAATGAAGAAAATAAATATAATACAAATAAAAAATGATAAATAATAAATAGGAGTCCTGTTGGATCTTAGCTGTATAGGACTCAGTCCTCAGGGTAATCCTGAAGAAACACAGTCTCTTTGATGAGAGGTATTCCTCCTGTGTAATACAGATGATGTACTGTAGATGTCACACCCAAATCAGGAGTCAGCTCCTTGCCACATGGATAGTCTGGATACAAGCTTTCTCTGTGAAAATGTAATCACAAAAACATTTTTTGTGATTCCATTTTCACAGAGAAAGCATGATACGATACGATGTAGCATATCATGTCCGCTGCATATCGATAAATTCCGACAGCATACGCTGTCAGCATTTATCATTGCACCAGCAGTTCTTGTGAACTGCAGGTGCAATGCTGCCCCCTACAGATTTGCGGCCAATTGGTTGCTAGCAGGGGGTGTCAATCAACCCGATCGTATTCGATTGGGTTGATTTCTGTCCGCCGCTTTAGAGCAGTCGGACAGGTTATGGAGCAGCGGTCTTTAGAAACACGGGGCATCAAGCTCTGTACGGAGCTTGATAAATTGACCCCAAAGTTCTATTGCATTGTCTTATTATCTTGCATTTGTTGCTTATGCAAATCTACTGTGTTAAATGGTCCTTTAACTCAGAAATGGCTAAAATGCCTTCAAATGCATGTAGTTTAATTTTGATTAAAACCTTCATGTGTTGTTCATGAGTTTTTAGTCATAAAACATATACTCTTCAAAATTAGTAGGCCTAAAATAAAAATTTGGATTACAAGTATTAACCCTTTGGCATCTATTTATCAAGCCGTCAACCGCAAATACGCTGGAATTCCGCAGCGTATTTGTGGTGAGCCTGATTCGCCTTAGTTATCAAACCCTACAGACCGGCAAAAGTAGAATTTAGTAACTTAACATATGATCCGCCGGACTCAGTCCGACACAGATCGATGCTTACGTCTCCCTGATGTTCCGAATGCAAGTTCGGCACTATCTGACTACTTTTGCTAGTTATCAAATAACTAGCAGGTACGCTCGGCACTTTTCCGGCCCAGCATACTTGGTTTTCAATCCGCTGCCCTGGAGGCGGCGGATGCCATAGGAATCAATGGGAGTCGGAAAGCAGCGAGAGCTTATGTTCGCTGCTGCCCGATATCCCATTGATTCCTATGGTAATTTCTACACCTAACACCCTAACATGTCCCCCGATTCTAAACACCCCTAATCTGTCCCCCCTACACCGCCACCACCTACATTATACTTATTAACCCCTACACCGCCGCCACTATATTAAATGTATTAACCCCTATACCCAAGTCTAACACTAACCCTAACACCCCCAAACTTAAATATAATTTAAATAAACCAAATAAATTATTCCTATTTAAAACTAAATACTTACCTATAAAATAAACCCTAAGATAGCTACAATATAACTAATAGTTACATTGTAGCTATCTTAGGATTTATTTTTATTTTACAGGCATCTTTGTATTTATTTTAACTAGCTACAATAGTTATTAAATAGTTATTAACTATTTAATAACTACCTAGTTAAAATACATACAAAAGTACCTGTAAAATAAAACCTAACCTAAGTTACAATTACACTGTTAGGTGTCCCCTAGGATGGTATGTTAAAACAATACTCCCCTAATTTAATTGGTTGACCCTGTAACAGCATAACAGGACCTCCATATCGAGCGGTAAGGCACAGTCCAGAGAAGGATAGTCTTTATGTCCTGAAGACACACATCAGAGGAAACAGTCATGGATTACCCAGAGTCCAGTTCTGGGGCTGGTACCAGCATGCAAAGCAAAGAATGGATCCAAAGATAGTTCAACAACTTTTACTGCAGTATGGTGGTTAAAACAAGCTTGACAAAAGGTCTCTCATCTTCATCTTTTCTTTCTTTAAAGGTTTACTTGCTTTCAATCTTTAATCTTTTGAAGAGTGCACTTATGGAATTTTGCCTGTACAGATTTCACCTAAATATGGAAACTCAAAAATAATTCAGTTAGTGTTTTTTAATCTCTGAAGACAGCTTCATGATCTCATCCTGCAAATACAAATATAGTGTTAAGAACCAAATAGAAAAATAAAACATTTTAGGCCTCTGAAATATGAGAGCAAGATACAACACAGAAAGACAATAAAAAAGATATTCATCAATACTCATCAATACTTCCCCCATGTTTGCGTGAAACATCTCATGTGACACGCAAATACAAGATAACAAGAAACTAAACGGCAAATCATGCACTCCACTCATGCAGAGACAATTCTCAATAGCAAGGAAAATGAAAAACACTTCACAATTCAATATGCTGTCCATACAGCACGCTTCCACACGTATTCACAAAAGAGAAAAACATAACAAACAAACAGTGAAAACCAATCGTTCTTGTCTTACACAAAACAAAACATTAGCTGCTGACACAAATTTCAAACAACCACAATTAACTTAGGCCTAGATTTAGAGTTCGGCGGTAACCGTGAAAACCAGCGTTAGAGGCTCCTAACGCTGGTTTTAGGCTACCGCCGGTATTTGGAGTCACTCAAAAAAGGGTCTAACGCTCACTTTTCAGCCGCGACTTTTCCATACCGCAGATCCCCTTACGTCAATTGCGTATCCTATCTTTTCAATGGGATCTTCCTAACGCCGGTATTTAGAGTCGTTTCTGAAGTGAGCGTTAGACATCTAACGACAAAACTCCAGCCGCAGGAAAAAAGCAGGAGTTAAGAGCTTTCTGGGCTAACGCCGGTTCATAAAGCTCTTAACTACTGTACCCTAAAGTACACTAACACCCATAAACTACCTATGTACCCCTAAACTGAGGTCCCCCCACATCGCCGCAACTCGAAGAAATTTTTTTAACCCCTAATCTGCCGACCGCCACCTACGTTATACTTAGGTACCCCTAATCTGCTGCCCCTAACCCCGCCGACCCCTGTATTATATTTATTAACCCCTAACCTGCCCCCCACAACGTCGCCGCCAGCTACCTCCAATAATTAACCCCTAATCTGCCGACCGCAAAGCGCCACCACCTACGTTATCCTTATATACCCCTAATCTGCTGCCCCTAACACCGCCGACCCCTATATTATATTTATTAACCCCTAATCTGCCCCCCTCAACGTCGCCGACACCTGCCTACACTTATTAACCCCTAATCTGCCGAGCGGACCTGAGCGCTACTATAATAAAGTTATTAACCCCTAATCCGCCTCACTAACCCTATCATAAATAGTATTAACCCCTAATCTGCCCTCCCTAACATCGCCGACACCTAACTTCAATTATTAACCCCTAATCTGACGACCGGAGCTCATCGCTACTATAATAAATGGATTAACCCCTAAAGCTAAGTCTAACCCTAACACTAACACCCCCCTAACTTAAATATAATTTAAATCTAACGAAATTAATTAACTCTTATTAAATAAATTATTCCTATTTAAAGCTAAATACTTACCTGTAAAATACATCCTAATATAGCTACAATATAAATTATAATTATATTGTAGCTATTTTAGGATTAATATTTATTTTACAGGCAACTTGGTAATTATTTTAACCAGGTACAATAGCTATTAAATAGTTAAGAACTATTTAATAGTTACCTAGTTAAAATAATAACAAAATTACCTGTAAAATAAATCCTAACCTAAGTTATAATTAAACCTAACACTACCCTATCAATAAATTAATTAAATAAAATACCTACAATTACCTACAATTAACCTAACACTACCCTATCAATAAATTAATTAAATAAAATACCTACAATTACCTACAATTAACCTAACACTACACTATCAATAAATAAATTAAATACAATTGCTACAAATAACTACAATTACATAAACTAACTAAAGTACAAAAAATAAAAAAGAACTAAGTTACAAAAAATAAAAAAATATTTACAAACATAAGAAAAATATTACAACAATTTTAAACTAATTACACCTACTCTAAGCCCCCTAATAAAATAACAAAGACCCCCAAAATAAAAAAATGCCCTACCCTATTCTAAATTAATAGAGTTAAAAGCTCTTTTACCTTACCAGCCCTGAACAGGGCCCTTTGCGGGGCATGCCCCAAGAAAATCAGCTCTTTTGCCTGTAAAAAAAAACATACAATACCCCCCCCCAACATTACAACCCACCACCCACATACCCCTAATCTAACCCAAACCCCCCTTAAATAAACCTAACACTAAGCCCCTGAAGATCTTCCTACCTTGTCTTCACCATCCAGGTATCACCGATCCGTCCTGGCATCCGGTGCTGAAGAGGTCCAGAAGAGGCTCCAAAGTCTTCCTCCTATCCGGCAAGAAGAGGACATCCGGACCGGCAAACATCTTCTCCAAGCGGCATCTTCGATCTTCTTCCATCCGGTGCGGAGCGGGTCCATCTTGAATCAGCCGACGCGTATCCATCCTCTTCTTCCGGCGTCTCCCGACGAATGACGGTTCCTTTAAGGGACGTCATCCAAGATGGCGTCCCTCGAATTCCGATTGGCTGATAGGATTCTATCAGCCAATCGGAATTAAGGTAGGAATATTCTGATTCAGAATCAAGTTCAATCCTATTGGCTGATCCAATCAGCCAATCAGATTGAGCTCGCATTCTATTGGCTGTTCCGATCATTTGTTTTAGGGGTGTTTATTTGTAGACACCTTATAGACCACGGCTTAGCTGTTAAGCAGCAATCAAAGTCATTGCAATAATAGTGGTAGACTAGTTAATAACCAAATAACTATATATATTTTAAAGTGTCACTGAAATCACTTCATTAAATAATATTTCATTTATTCATTGAACGCAGTGGGGGTTATTTTAAATAACAAAGAGTTATATCTGTGATATACAGTTTGACAGCCACAGAAATAAAATTATCATTTTTAAGAAATATTCTGTGACAGAATATAATATAAATACTGGTTCCTTTGTAGTGAGCAATTTATATTTATCATTTTTTATAATATAGAACACCAGTACTGCCGCTTTAAATGTAAAGTGCAAATTGTTCTCTCTGCAACAAAGCCAAACAGAGAAACTTTTTTTTTAAAGAAAAGCAAAACATGCACAGTGTAATCATTCTTCTCAAGGATAGTGAGGCAAGCTCAAAGTTTCATTTCTACTTAAAGGAGAAACACTGTTAACTGCTTAAAAATATAAAATTCACACTAAAACTTGATAAATGCTAATTAGTTTAACCACAACAAAATTATTGGATTTAACGTTGTATATAATTTGATATTCACCATTCTGCAGCTCTCCAGCCAAATATAATCAATTGCATATAACACAAAAATAAGCTTTCTACAAAAGAATACTAATACAATTTCCCCTTTAAATTATTCCCAATGATCCTTATAATAAAAAAATGCATACTGACGTTCATTAAATAGCCTAAACAAGCATAAGCAGCATAAGAACGCACTCACAGTGGGATGCAGGCTAGTTAAAGGGACATTTCAACCAAACTAAAAATAATCTTAAATTGAAACTGCTAACACAGTGAAATGTACAAGTGTTAGGCTTACAGTAAACCTCATCGTCTTTTATGTAAATATTCCCTTAAATTCTCAGATGTTATATCAGTTTTCCTGTATCCCTTTAAATATTTTCACTCCTCTGTTTTGTCTCATTTTTTTTTTCTTTTCTGTCCGCTAGTCTCACGGATCCCTACACTAAAATTGTAGACAACTTATCACTTCAGTTTGCATTACAGAGAGAATTAAGTTATACTGCAAAAAGAAATATCTGCGATCTAAACAGCAGATTTAAAATAAATATATACAAAGAAAAGTCTCTTAAAATATATTTTGCAAACTACTAATACAGTGTTATTGCACTGGTCCTTTAAATAATAAAATGACAATTTTCTATTGCTCCGTCTAAACACTGAGCTCTGATTTTACAGACAAATATAAGATAATGCGATATTCTTATTATCTAAAATTCAACCCATTGCAATCAACTGTGTTTTGAAAGCATAAGACCAGCTACTGCATATATATACAAATAAACTTGCAAATGCAATTTCTCCTATATGTTATACTATGCAGCTTGTATAACAAGTCATGGACAATACATTAATAGCAACACCTTGTTACAGTGGACTGTCCCTTTAAGGATTAACCATTCATCACGTAAATTACATATGTATATCCCAACCATAATTTAGGCTGCTTGTATGATTTACCACACAAATTTCACCTCTGTACTGTAGCATGCCCTGCAGATTAATTAACTTGCAACAAAAACGGACACACTTTTAGATAAACTTTCAACTACAGCTTATAACTATATGTCATTAGGTGCACCAACTCTGTGCACAGACCTTACAAATACAACATACGTTAACCCATTAATCATATATGAAACAGTTTCATATTTACCAGAGCGTGACAAAAAATCACACACACCATCGCACTTTCAAAGCCACTTTCAAAGCCGTTACTTCACTTGCAAAAGCAATATCATATCTTTACATGCCGAAAAACAATTATCCCTTAAAACTAAAACTGCATATGAATACCACATACTAAAAACATGCTGGTGACTTTAAAATACAGGTATATAAAATAACATTACAAAATATCTTCTTAAAACGTCTGATTTTCCAACAGAGAAACATAAGGAAACATTCTTACGATACAGACACACAAGTTCATTCCATCTCGCATACCAAAGATTCACTCCCTTTTTTCCTTTCTCAGAAAAACATCTAATTTATAGCGTACGACATACATATAAAATTTACCAAATTACCCTATCACCAAGACCAAAATGTATTCTTTTATTTTTCCGAAACCCCGCAAAATGGCCACTTTTGCAGGGCTTGAGACAATCATTTTCAAATAATACATTCTGTTCCTGGTCCAAAGTAAATCTGTTACACGCATACCACAGTGAGAACCTACAGACCATCACACATTATGTATCTCAATATACAAAATTTCATTTTCGTTACTGCAAGCAAGCAAAAAGTCTTACAAACGGAGCTGCTGTAACCGTTTCTTTCCTCTTTTTTTTTTTTTTTTCATCTGATCTATGTGCGCGCTCAGTGGTGGCCCCCCTTCTTTGCCTGCTACATTCTTTTAACACAGAGATTTTTCTATGAATCACACAGCCGTACTCACTGACAGTGTTTTAAAAATATTTCTGTCTTTTGCAGAAACTATTAACTCTCCTTTTCTTTTACCTTATACATGTAATTTTCTCTGTGCATTCTTATCTATAAGCAGTTCCCATTTCTCAATACAATAATAGCCACAATAATAACATGCATAGCCACTTAATATTTTCTACGCACAGCATAAAAAAAAAACACAAACAAAACAAAGCAAGCATCAGATATCAACATGAGCTTCAGGTGGGTAGCAAAACTCTATTATGGGAATGAATATGGGAAACTTTAACACACGTGAGACTCACTCACTCTGCCAAGTTGCCCGGGGGACCTTATCTTAAAAAATCCTCCCGTCGACTGGCATTCATATATTTCTTGCGCGCTTATCACAGACAGGACTCACAATACCTGTCGTATCCCAGAACAGGACTCTACACCTGTCTGGAGGGGTATCACAACTGCCGGCAGGACTATAACCTCCGCAAACCTGTGCTTCAACCACAGGAACCCCTTTAACCCTTTATCATATATTATCAACACCTATTACCAGACTAAATTTAGGTTCAAATTCACAGAAAGAAAGCATGGTAGAAGCACTCATAGTTACTCCCTGCGAATCCCACTGTCCTGACGCCAAAACTGTTAGGTGTCCCCTTCAGGGGGTAAGTGTCAGTGCAGGACAAAGCCTGGGGCCTAGTGTACCACCTGAGGCATATGTAGATTACCTGATAAGGGCCCCTTAGAATGACTCAGACCACGCAGCATTATGATCGAAAGCCAATTCTGTTTATTGCACAGTGCAAGCCTTTCTTATAGTAACATACAGGGTTAAGGGGATGACACGTTAGGACCGCGTCATCTTACACAATTATACAGAGCAAAGTACAAGGAAAAACTGGAACATGAGTTTCTCATAACAATACTTACAGAGTCATAACAAACTACCATCTGCGGAGACAACAAGGTCTCTGGACCATCTTGTTTACATTATCTTATTCTATCTTATTTCTGGGCGTCTGGCCGGGGTACATTGGCAAGGCCGAACAGCTAAGGAAACTATCATAACCCAGTATAATAAAGTCTATTCATTACAAAATGGCTGAGAGGAACAAGATGGCTGCGAAGAACAAGATGGCTGCCATCAGGTTCATATTACCCCTAACATACACCTAACACTACACTATACTTAAATTAATTACCTACATTAACTACAATTAACTACAATTAAATAAAATTATCTAAAGTACAAAAACAAACAAACACTAAATTACAGAAAATAATAAAATAATTACAAGATTTTTAAACTAATTACACCTAATCTAATCCCCCTAACAAAATAAAAAAGCCCCCCAAAATAAAAAAAAAGCCCTACCCGGGGGGCGTGACCAAGCCGCAGCCATGATAAGACGCATGATTGTGCAGCTCCACACTTAACTTGAAATAATTGCTGATATCTACATTTATATCCCAAGCTTTCTGCATAATCACCATCCCTCCTGTTCAAAGAGAGGTTCCTGACTCTGGACATACTAGTTTGGATAGGATCAACTGTGGCAGAGGAGCTAATCTACCATACACAAAACGGAGTGCGGCGGCCCACCTCATAGTACCATCTACCCCCCCCCTCCCCCCGGCGTGTGGGCAGCCCGGGAGAGCGGCAACTAATTATAACTACTTTTAAAGGGTATAGCGTGTTCTGGATCCTGACTACCCATGGAGGAGGACCTTACCCGACAGATATGGGCGCTTCTGGACAATCTTGATTATAGAATAAGCAGGAACTTTGAAGACCTCACAGACATCATTAGAGCGGCTAGAGATCGGGGACATAACGACCTACCCAAGATGGTGGAAGACAGGAGAGATGATTTACTGCACCATGTGATAAGCAGAGAGGAGAGCGGTGCCTTTACCAAGTTGGATCTCGAAACTGCGATGAGGGAACCACTGAAGCAGCAGGGAATCACTCCTCATTCTGGAAAGCTTATTCTCTCTGCGAACCTGCTTAGCTCCCACGCATCTGCCAGGCCTATTGGTTTTCAGCTGCAGTTCCCTGTAGCTGTGACCCGGGTTGATGAGGCTGGCCACCGGGTGCATAATGGGGCCCCGGCTGGAGATCGGAGACCCATCAAGCGAGCTTCTGACTCAAAAGGGTTGCGTATTGACATCCAGAACTGCATAACTGTAGCGGATACCTTAATACTCGCATTCCACAACATATATGCCTTACTAAGGCTCCCTCAGCCCTGCAGCCATGGGCACCTTCAGACCATATGGCCTGTTTGCGATATGCCTGGCTCTCTTCTCTGCCGCCTTCCCAGACTCATCAAACCCCCGAAGAGAGGCTGCGGATAATAAAGTTATTGTCTCTGGCAAACTAACTTCAGAGTACCTCATCACTCACCCTGTAAAAACTTGTACTGTCAGTTCCAATATTGCCCTACTACACTTCCACTTTCCGCCGGATGACAGACTTTATGCTTTTTCATCATTGTACAGACTTATTTTAAGATGTGGTTCTATCTAATTAAGTTTGCTTTGAGGTTCCCACCTTTCTTTAGGTTTATGTTCCTGAGGTATTGTTGCCAATTCCAACGTTTTAATGCTTATATATAAGACCTAAATTCTATTTTTACCTATTTTGATAAGTTTGTTAAATTTTTCCCCTAGGTATAAAGATAACTACCTACATGCACCTAATAAGAATCTATTTAGCCGTATTTAGACTAAGCATACACAATTTGCCCATTCTTATAACTAACTCCTACTCCCACTGTCTAAACCTTCTATGCTATTTCAGTACTAGGCACTAAGAGGGAATCCCACAGATTGCAAGTACTAATTGTTATTAGACCTATGTATCATGAGATATTCTGACCCATGCCATGACACTCATTCTCTTGCCCTATAGTGCCTAGATCTCACTAAGTTATCTCCCCTGGGGAAATATAAAAAAAAACACATATGCATCCACTTCTTTTTCCAGGTTACCTATTCAAGGTACACCCCTTAAATAAACTAAGGGATACATTATACCCTCCGCTTCTAATCATGAATTACTTTTAGGCATACAGTAACCCACTGTCCACAATACTCTACCCATAAGCTACCCCCTAATAGAATCAGATACCATGAATTCCCTGGTGTTCCCCTCTTGATAGGTTGTTTCTACTGCCCTTCATCATTCATAACTACAACATATCCCCTACTACTGCCTTTCAATTCACGTAGGTCCTCCTCTTAACTCTAACACTGAAACATTCATCCAGAAATTAGGAAGCTACTGTTTTTGTTTTTTTAAATCTACACGTAAAACATACCCATATACTTGCCTGCCCTTCCTGTGTTGTTAATTTTAGTTACCAGTTACTAATTCTTTACTCAACTAGTTCCCCGGACGGCTCTTGACCGCTGTTTTTTTGCTACATGACTAATTCTTGACAATATCAGTTACGCCTTTAGGTTATATAAGGAAAAAAGAGGTCTTATAGCTATGTGTCCTAGTTTATTTCTTTTTGTTTTTGTTTATAGCATGTACCAGCGAAACTACAGCTACATCTTCTCTCATATTATTGCATGCAGTTAGTCTCAACATCACTTTTTATACATTTATTGTTCCAGACAAGGTCATGTGGTCATGGCTAATTGCCATCCCCACTACCCAGAAATGCATATATTACCTTTTAACGTGGAATGCCCTCCTAGGACTGCTCCTCTATGATGATTGAGAAGCGACATATTTGGCTGCAATGCATGTATCTCACCATATGTTTATTTTACTTAACTTATATATGTTTATTAACTTTACCTGAAATGTACTGGGACAATTTTTCTTACTTGTTGTCAACGCTATAAACCTCAATAAAAAATGTATTTAAAAAAAAAAAAAGCCCTACCCTACACTAAATTACAAATTGCCCCAAAGTAATCAGCAATTTTACCTGAAAAAAAGTACAATACCCCCCCCAACATTAAAACCCATCACCCACACACCCAACCCTACTATAAAACCCACCCAATACCCCCTTAAAAAAACACTAACCCCTTGAAGATCACCCTACCTTGAGACGTCTTCACCCAACCGGGCCGAAGTCCTCAACGAAGCCGGGCAGAAGTGTTCCTCCAGACGGGCAGAAGTCTTCATCCAGGCGGCATCTTCTATCTTCATCCATCCGGCTCGGAGCGGGTCCATCTTCAAGACATCCGACACGGAGCATCCTCTTCCATCGACGTCGACTGTCGAATGAAGGTTCCTTTAAATGATGTCATCCAAGATGGCATCCCTTCAATTCCGATTGGCTGATAGAATTCTATCAGCCAATCGGAATTAAGGCAGGAAAAATCCTATTGGTTGATGCAATCAACCAATAGGATTGAAGTTCAATCCTATTGGCTGATCCAATTAGTCAATAGGATTGAGCTTGCATTCTATTGGCTGATTGGAACAGCCAATAGGATTGAACTTCAATCCTATTGGCTGATTGCATCAACCAATAGGATTTTTCCTACCTTCATTCCGATTGGCTGATAGAATTCTATCAGTCAATCGGAATTGAAGGGACGCCATCTTGGATGACGTCATTTAAAGGAACCTTCATTCTACAGTCGACGTCGATGGAAGAAGATGCTCCGCGTCGGATGTCATGAAGATAGAAGATGCGGTCTGGACGAAGACTTCTGCCCGTCTGGAGGACCTCTTCTGCCCGGCTTGGATGAAGACTTCTGCCTGTCTGGAGGACCACGTCGCCTGGCTTCGTTGAGGACTTCGGCCCGGTTGGGTGAAGACTTCTCAAGGTAGGGTGATCTTCAAGGGGTTAGTGTTTTTTTGTGTTTGAATTTTTTATTTTTTTTTCCAAAAGTTTTTTATTGAGGATTAAACATTACAGCAGATGTCACAACGCAGGTGACCAATCGGTGAACATATACATAAACATTATGCCATTGGTATGACACAGCAAGCGTAGCAATTAATGACATTACTGCGTATATAGGTCAAGTATGTCTAGAATGAAATAGAATATCTGTCATATAAACCTTATTTTCGATTAGTGTGAACTCAGAAATAAATCCATTATGAAAACATCATTTACAAACAGAATGAACAAACTTAGGTTATAAGGACCGGGTAGTACCTCAGTCCTACACAGTAACTCAAATTTCTAGGAATTTCGTGAAGTCAGCTTAGAAGTGCCTCTCCGTGTACTACAACTGGGAATTATAGTGCGCATTTCCAGGCGGGGAAGTCCAGGTGGAGCATGAGGGAGGAGGGAAAAGGAGGGGGGGGAGAGGGAGGGGTAAGGGTATGGTGGTGGGGGTGACTAGGACCTTGGGTCCACACAGTCATTTATCTTTGAGTTCCCTGGTGGTTAAACCAGGGCTCCCAAATCTGCCAGTAAAGCTCTTCCTTGTCCATATGGGAATAGAAGCTTTGTTCCATTGTGGCGTACACCTGCATTACAGATGTGACAGCCGTTATGTCTGGGGGCTGGGTTTGTTTCCAGGCTCTTGCTATCGCCAGTTTCGTGGCCGCTAGGACGAAGATGACCAATTTAGAGACGTGGGTTGGAAAGCTCCTCGGGAAAATGTGTAAAAGAGCGATTGCAGGAGTTAGTGGGACAGATAGCCCCAGGTTAGCACAGAGGGTTTCTACCTGAGTCCAGAGAGGTGCCAGCTTTGGGCAATCCCACCAAGTATGCATGTCTGAGCCCCTTTGCATGCATTCCCTCCAACATAGGGGGTTAGTGTTTTTTTAAGGGGGGATTGGGTGGGTTTTAGAGTAGGGTTGGGTGTGTGGGTGGTGGGTTTTAATGTTGTGGGGGGTATTGTACTTTTTTGTTCAGATAAAAGAGCTGATTACTTTGGGGCAATGCCCCACAAAAAGCCCCTTTAAGGGCTATTTGTAATTTAGTGTAATTAGGGTAGGGCTTTTTTTTATTTTGGGGGGCTTTTTTATTTTGTTAGGGGGATTAGATTAGGTGTAATTAGTTTAAAAATCTTGTAATTATTTTATTATTTTCTGTAATTTAGTGTTTGTTTGTTTTTGTACTTTAGATAATTTTATTTAATTTTATTTAATTGTAGTTAATTGTAGTTAATGTAGGTAATTTATTTAATTATAGTGTAGTGTTAGGTGTAATTGTAACTTAGGTTAGGTTTTATTTTACAGGTACTTTTGTATTTATTTTAACTAGGTAGTTATTAAATAGTTAATAACTATTTAATAACTATTGTAGCTCGTTAAAATAAATACAAAGTTACCTTTAAAATAAAAATAAATCCTAAGATAGCTACAACTATTAGTTATATTGTAGCTATCTTAGGGTTTATTTTATAGGTAAGTATTTAGTTTTAAATAGTAATAATTTATTTAGATTTATTTAAATTATATTTAAGTTAGGGGGTGTTAGGGTTAGGGGTTAATAAATGTAATATAGTGGCGGCGGTGTAGGGGGGGCAGATTAGGGGTTAATAAATATAATGTAGGTGGCGGCGGGGGAAGGGGGCAGATTAGGGGTTAATAAGTATAATGTAGGTGGCGGTGGGCTCCGGGAGTGGCAGTTTAGGGGTTAAACACTTTATTTAGTTGCGGCGTGGTCCGGGAGCGGCAGATAATGGGTTAATAAGTATAATGTAGGTGGCGGCGGTATAGGGGGCGGAAGATTAGGGGTTAATATGTATAATGTAGGTTGGCGTTAGGTGTAGGTGGCGGTGGGCTCCGGGAGCTGCAGTTTAGCGGTTAATACATTTATTAGAGTTGCGGTGGGCTCCGGGAGCGGCAGCCCGCTGCTCATCGCCCCGTATTTGGTGCGCGGCTTTTTGACAGCTTTGTTGATAACTTTTGAGAACGTATTCAGGTCCGCGGCAGCAATGTTAGGCGATCTTAGGCAAGCGTATTTTTGCCATCGAATGCAGGTAATGCCAGATTTGTGTTGTACCATTCTATCTCTTACTCTTTGTGTCGTTTTGCCGATGTAAATTTTGGCACACGGACACTTAATTAGGTACACAACAAAGGTGGCATATGTCTGTGTGCCAAAATTTACATCGGCGAAATGACATAAAGAGTAAGAGATAGAATGGTACAACACAAATCTGGCATTAGGAGAAAGGACATAGAAGCCCCGGTGGCTTGCCATTTTTTAGAGGCAGGCCACAACATTTCACAGTTAAGGTTTCAGGTCATAGACTGGGTCCCTGTTCCCAGGAGATGAGGTGACAGGGAACTGCTGTTTAAAAGAAAATAATTACTCTGGATTTATACCCTAGATGCTTTAAAACCAAAAGGAATAAATAGAGACTTTGACTTGGGTATATTCATATAATATAAAAAAATGTGTATATATTTTTTTCCTCAGAAAAAGATTTTTTTTTATAGGCTAACCTGCTACATATCTGTATGTGTGTATTTTGTTTTGTTTAATTTTGTATTGAAGTTTCACTACTCTTCCAATAGGGGGAGCTGGATTGACCCAGAATGAAAAATATAAGTAATAGTTAAAGGGGAGGAGCCAGTTCACCTGGTTAAGGTATTTAAGGTTGTTGTAATACAGAGTTGTAATTGACATGACTAAGGGTATGTGACCCGAAACGTAGTCATTTTGTACCTGCTCCTACACAAAGAATAAAGAGGATT
Source organism: Bombina bombina (assembly GCF_027579735.1). NCBI lineage: Eukaryota > Metazoa > Chordata > Amphibia > Anura > Bombinatoridae > Bombina > Bombina bombina. The sequence goes on from NC_069501.1 coordinate 377,489,993, forward strand.
TATTGCATATAAAGGTGGTGCTGCCATTTTCTTGAACTTTGTGAAGCACTGTAACCATATATGGGGGCCGATTTAACAAAGTCTGGCGGAAATTATACGCTACAGCGTATCAAGTCTGCCAGACATCGCTAAATGTGGACAGCATACACTGTCGGCATTCAGCATTGCACAAGCAGTTCTAATGAACTGCTTGTGCAATTCCACCCCCTGCAGATTTGCGACCATTCGTCCGCTAGCAGGGGGTGTCAATCAACCTGAAGGCTCGCGCGGAAACAGGACGAGTTGTCACTATTCAGGGCATAGTAAATCGGCCCTATGGCGTGAACTATGAGCTAAGTGTTCACGTAGACGGTCCCTTTCCCTTTCTGCATCAAACTCACCATCTACTCTCTATTTTGACAATGTCATTGGTCACGGCTTCACATGCATCAATTTTACGACTTAAATCAGCAGCAAGTGTAATATGTTCCCTTATTTCACTAAAGATTTTCATAATACAGTTCTTTGTATCCTCAATAGAGTCAGCGATTTCAGCGAGCTGCTCATCAGATATGTTTGATTTTAAATCTTGTCTCGCTGTACAAGAGTCTAATTTTCATTGTTCATACAAAGTAGTCAACCTTTTTTCTTTCTTACAGCATTCATCTTTTTGGTAAGCAAGCAATTTCTCTGTAGGAACATGTGGACGTTCTGACAGTCAAGGGAGTTTTGTACTGTCTTGTATGTGATACGGGAGTTCAGATGTATTTTTGTCCTTACATTTAACTGCTGCTTTTACATACTTTTTTTTTGTACCTTCTGTTTCTGTTTGAAGCAGATTCTTTATCTTCAGTATCCATTTCCATAGTGAACTCCATTGCTTTCTAGCTCCTTAGACCATCATGCTGATTCCAACTTGCTGCAATCCCTTAACAATCTTCACGTTGCTACCTTGAACTAGCACGTGCAGCAGGTATCAGAACCAGCGAAGGTAAAGCTCCTACTGGAGCGGACCCTGTCTGAATGATGGCCAAAACTTTACTGATGAATTTGTATGAAGTTTTATTATAGAACACACATAGATGAAAGTATCTTCTTTAACTCCAGAAAATCACTGTAAGAGCTGAATAAAGCAAATTACAAAAAATGTGCATTAAAATGTTTTCCATAAATTCTGCATTAATATTAACACACACAGTGAATTTCACAAAATACTAATTACAACTAACACTAAACAAATATATACAGACCTTATGCATTTTCGGAGGGTGCTTAACAGACTAGTAAACCTTTGGAAATAACTGATGAACAGTAATATTGTGCTGGCTCTTCTATTTATTGCTGCTGTGGCCAATATAGCTCCTCAGACTGTGAGACATGTACTTCCTGAAACCAGTCCCACAGCAAACCTCTTCCACTCTGCAACTGAGATAGTGCAGACCTTGTCCATCTTTAAGCTAAAAAAATATTGAAATATGCACAAAGACAAATTATAAAATGAATTGCAATTAAGTCTGTTACAGAGAGTAATGCCTGATGTGGTACAGTGTGGCAAATAAATAGTTACCCAGTGGATACCTGTCTTACAGTACTACCTTGTATCATATACAGGTTGATATTAGCAATACACTGACCTCAGATAATATCCAAAGCTGCAGGCAAACAATCTCACCTCCCCGCTTCTGGTACCATGAGTTTTCAGCGTTTCCAGAGTGGGTATGTAGGGGGCGTCTGCTCTATCAGCCAATCAGTGTCCTCCTGACTGTTCCAGCTCTGTCAGCAGACCATGCCTTCAAAACCATCCAGTCCTACAAAATCCATCTCCAATATGGTACAACGCTGGTCACCGGGAGTCTCCGCCTCCAAATGCCCTTAGATCCAGTAGCATCGGCTATGACAGCAGAAATGGTTATTGGCAAATGTGCAAGGAGGATGTATGCTCCTACAGAGAACTGGCAAACAAACAAATTGCAAAAAAGAGGAAAGGAGCAACATCCAAGTAGTATTATAATAAAAACTTAGCGTTTATTTAAGATGACATAAAAAGTCATTACAAGGCATAGAAAGTCCACATGCTACACTAGCAAAACAAACAGCTGTAAGTAGCTCAATACTATGAATACTAGTAGTATAATACTTCTTAGATGTTGCTCCTTTCTTCTTCTTTGCAATTTGTCAATACATATATACATATACTGTATAAATACACTGCAGAGGTTTTGTTAAAATACTTACCTTACCTGCTTTGTACTTACGTCAGCAATGACGAATCCAGCTTCCTCCAATCAATATTATTATTGTTAATATCAATATTAACAATATTATTGCTTATGTTATAAGATTATGTTACAACTTTGTCTCTCATTACAAAGCAAGGGTACAATATTATTTCTCAAAATTTGTTGCAATGTTTTGCCCCAAACTTGTTGCACTAATAGATATAGAGATAAAATAATATATATATAATAATAATAATAATAATAATAAATACACAACATAATATAGATAACTTCCTTTTTATTTTTTTGGAAAAATCTATTTGCACCATGTTTAAGCCATGTAATACAAGTCTCACTCTCCACTTCACCCCAAATTTGACGCAACACTTTTCGCACCAATTATGACGCAAACTCCTAAACAACCCACACACTAGTGAATTTTTCAACCACTTTTGATTGGAATATGCATAATCACATGATTTCAAATCATTACATATACATTTTAAAGTATAACTAACTAATCAAATTGCTCGATACTTGTGTCATTGATCACTCATCAGAACTTGTAAGTGCCATTTGTTACATTGTGTATTATACTTTAAAAGTATGTATATGTGAAATTAGTATTAAAGATAAACATTGATGCTGACATTAGGACACACAGTGTAATATTTTAGACAATGATTTTAAAATTCAAATTGATGTTTGATTCAATATAATCTTAAGCTGATAGCTCAAAGGGATAGCCCACCTAACATTAAACTGTCATGATTCAGATACAGCAGAAATTAAAATCACCTCTTTACTTTCATGCATTTTCAGTGTATTCCTTCCTTCTCTTGAATTTATTTTTCAGTAAGAAATGTCATCTTATATGCCAGCCCATTTTATAACACCTGTGTAGGGGTGGTTTTTAAAACTAGATTGCAATCAGGAGGGGGTTACACAGGTGCAGAGAGAAAACTGGCCCAGCTCTTAAAATATCTATTGATTGCAAATAAATACATATGATACCCTGATTACATGTTATATTCGCAATTATTCCTGCTCAGAATAATTATAAATGTACACTATATACATATAGTGGTATATATATATATATATATATATATATATATATATATATATATATATATATATGTATATATACAGTGGGCAAAAAAGTATTTAGTCAGCCACCAATTGTGCAAGTTCTCCCACTTAAGAAGATGAGAGAGGCCTGTAATTTCTCTTGTTAAGTGTATCCGGTCCACGGATCATCCATTACTTGTGGGAGCTGCTATATAGCTCCTCCCCTCACTTCCATACCCAGTCATTCTCTTGCAACTCTCAACTAAGATGGAGGTCGTAAGAGGACTGTGGTGTTTTATACTTAGTTTATTTCTTCAATCAAAAGTTTGTTATTTTTAAATGGTACCGGAGTGTACTGTTTATCTCAGGCAGTATTTAGAAGAAGAATCTGCCTGCGTTTTCTATGATCTTAGCAGAAGTAACTAAGATCCTTTGCTGTTCTCACATATTCTGAGGAGTGAGGTAACTTCAGAGGGGGAATAGCATGCAGGTTTTCCTGTAATAAGGTATGTGCAGTTAAAATATTTTTCTAGGGATGGAATTTGCTAGAAAATGCTGCTGATACCGAAGTAATGTAAGTAAAGCCTTAAATGCAGTGATAGCGACTGGTATCAGGCTTATTAATAGAGATACATACTCTTATAAAAGTGTATTTTAAAACGTTTGCTGGCATGTTTAATCGTTTTTTACATATGTTTGGTGATAAAACTTATTGGGGCCTAGTTTTTTCCACATGGCTGGCTTGAATTTTGCCTAGAAACAGTTCCCTGAGGTTTCCCACTGTTGTAATATGAGTGGGAGGGGCCTATTTTGGCGTTTTTTTTGCACAGCAAAAATTACAGACACAGACATCCAGCTTCTTCCTGCATGATCCAGGACTTCTCTGAAGGGCTCAAAAGGCTTCAAAAGTCGTATTGAGGGAGGTAAAAAGCCACAGTAGAGCTGTGGCAGTTGTTGTGACTGTTTAAAAAACGTTTTTGTCATTTGTTATTCCGTTTTTTGTATTAAGGGGTTAATCATCCATTTGCAAGTGGGTGCAATGCTCTGCTAACTTATTACATACACTGTAAAAATTTCGTTAGTGTAACTGCATTTTTTCACTGTTATTTCAAAATTTGGGAAAATTTGTGTTTCTTAAAGGCGCAGTAACATTTTTTATATTGCTTGTAAACTTGTTTTAAAGTGTTTTCCAAGCTTGCTAGTCTCATTGCTAGTCTGTTTAAACATGTCTGACACAGAGGAACCTACTTGTTCATTATGTTTGAAAGCCATGGTGGAGCCCCATAGGAGAATGTGTACTAAATGTATTGATTTCACCTTAAACAGTAAAGATCAGTCTTTATCTATAAAAGAATTATCACCAGAGGGTTCTGTCGAGGGGGAAGTTATGCCGACTAACTCTCCCCAAGTGTCAGACCCTTCGCCTTCCGCTCAGGGGAAGCACGCTAATATGGCGCCAATTACATCAGGGACGCCCATAGCGATTACCTTGCAGGACATGGCTGCAATCATGAATAATACCCTGTCAGAGGTATTATCTAGATTGCCTGAATTAAGAGGCAAGCGCTATAGCTCTGGTGGTTAGGAGAGATACAGAGCGCACAAATGCTGTTAGAGCCATGTCTGATACTGCGTCACAGTATGCAGAACATGAGGACGGAGAGCTTCAGTCTGTGGGTGACATCTCTGACTCGGGGAAACCTGATTCAGAGATTTCTAATTTTAAATTTAAGCTTGTACCAGCGAAACTACAGCTACATCTTCTCTCATATTATTGCATGCAGTTAGTCTCAACATCACTTTTTATACATTTATTGTTCCAGACAAGGTCATGTGGTCATGGCTAATTGCCATCCCCACTACCCAGAAATGCATATATTACCTTTTAACGTGGAATGCCCTCCTAGGACTGCTCCTCTATGATGATTGAGAAGCGACATATTTGGCTGCAATGCATGTATCTCACCATATGTTTATTTTACTTAACTTATATATGTTTATTAACTTTACCTGAAATGTACTGGGACAATTTTTCTTACTTGTTGTCAACGCTATAAACCTCAATAAAAAATGTATTTAAAAAAAAAGCCCTACCCTACGCTAAATTACAAATTGCCCCAAAGTAATCAGCAATTTTACCTGAAAAAAAGTACAATACCCCCCCAACATTAAAACCCATCACCCACACACCCAACCCTACTATAAAACCCACCCAATCCCCCCTTAAAAAACACTAACCCCTTGAAGATCACCCTACCTTGAGACGTCTTCACCCAACCGGGCCGAAGTCCTCAACGAAGCCGGGCAGAAGTGTTCCTCCAGACGGGCAGAAGTCTTCATCCAAGCCGGGCAGAAGTCTTCATCCAGGCGGCATCTTCTATCTTCATCCATCCGGCTCGGAGCGGGTCCATCTTCAAGACATCCGACACAGAGCATCCTCTTCCATCGACGTCGACTGTCGAATGAAGGTTCCTTTAAATGATGTCATCCAAGATGGCGTCCCTTCAATTCCGATTGGCTGATAGAATTCTATCAGCCAATCGGAATTAAGGCAGGAAAAATCCTATTGGTTGATGCAATCAACCAATAGGATTGAAGTTCAATCCTATTGGCTGATCCAATTAGTCAATAGGATTGAGCTTGCATTCTATTGGCTGATTGGAACAGCCAATAGGATTGAACGTCAATCCTATTGGCTGATTGCATCAACCAATAGGATTTTTCCTACCTTAATTCCGATTGGCTGATAGAATTCTATCAGTCAATCGGAATTGAAGGGACGCCATCTTGGATGACGTCATTTAAAGGAACCTTCATTCTACAGTTGACGTCGATGGAAGAGGATGCTCCGCGTCGGATGTCTTGAAGATAGAAGATGCCGTCTGGACAAAGACTTCTGCCCGTCTGGAGGACCTCTTCTGCCCGGCTTGGATGAAGACTTCTGCCTGTCTGGAGGACCACGTCGCCTGGCTTCGTTGAGGACTTCGGCCCGGTTGGGTGAAGACTTCTCAAGGTAGGGTGATCTTCAAGGGGTTAGTGTTTTTTTAAGGGGGGATTGGGTGGGTTTTAGAGTAGGGTTGGGTGTGTGGGTGGTGGGTTTTAATGTTATGGGGGGTATTGTACTTTTTTGTTCAGATAAAAGAGCTGATTACTTTGGGGCAATGCCCCACAAAAAGCCCCTTTAAGGGCTATTTGTAATTTAGTGTAATTAGGGTAGGGCTTTTTTTTATTTTGGGGGGCTTTTTTATTTTGTTAGGGGGATTAGATTAGGTGTAATTAGTTTAAAAATCTTGTAATTATTTTATTATTTTCTGTAATTTAGTGTTTGTTTGTTTTTGTACTTTAGATAATTTTATTTAATTTTATTTAATTGTAGTTAATTGTAGTTAATGTAGGTAATTTATTTAATTATAGTGTAGTGTTAGGTGTAATTGTAACTTAGGTTAGGTTTTATTTTACAGGTACTTTTGTATTTATTTTAACTAGGTAGTTATTAAATAGTTAATAACTATTTAATAACTATTGTAGCTAGTTAAAATAAATACAAAGTTACCTTTAAAATAAAAATAAATCCTAAGATAGCTACAACTATTAGTTATATTGTAGCTATCTTAGGGTTTATTTTATAGGTAAGTATTTAGTTTTAAATAGGAATAATTTATTTAGATTTATTTAAATGATATTTAAGTTAGGGGGTGTTAGGGTTAGGGGTTAATAAATGTAATATAGTGGCGGCGGTGTAGGGGGGGCAGATTAGGGGTTAATAAATATAATGTAGGTGGCGGCGGGGGAAGGGGGGCAGATTAGGGGTTAATAAGTATAATGTAGGTGGCGGTGGGCTCCGGGAGTGGCGGTTTAGGGGTTAAACACTTTATTTAGTTGCGGCGTGGTCCGGGAGCGGCAGATAATGGGTTAATAAGTATAATGTAGGTGGCGGCGGTATAGGGGGTGGAAGATTAGGGGTTAATATGTATAATGTAGGTTGGCGTTAGGTGTAGGTGGCGGTGTGCTCCGGGAGCGGCGGTTTAGCGGTTAATACATTTATTAGAGTTGCGGTGGGCTCCGGGAGCGGCAGTATAGGGGGTAAAACAGTATAGTATAGTGTGGGTGTTTAGTGACAGTATACCAAGAAAGCTGTAAAAAAGCCGAAGAGCAGCGAGATCGATGACTGTTAGTTAACAACAGCCCGCTGCTCATCGCCCCGTATTTGGTGCGCGGCTTTTTGACAGCTTTGTTGATAACTTTTGAGAACGTATTCAGGTCCGCGGCAGCAATGTTAGGCGATCTTAGGCGAGCGTATTTTTGCCATCGAATGCAGGTAATGCCAGATTTGTGTTGTACCATTCTATCTCTTACTCTTTGTGTCATTTTGCCGATGTAAATTTTGGCACACGGACACTTAATTAGGTACACAACAAAGGTGGCATATGTCTGTGTGCCATAATTTACATCGGCGAAATGACATAAAGAGTAAGAGATAGAATGGTACAACACAAATCTGGCATTAGGAGAAAGGACATAGAAGCCCCGGTGGCTTGCCATTTTTTAGAGGCAGGCCACAACATTTCACAGTTAAGGTTTCCGGTCATAGACTGGGTCCCTGTTCCCAGGAGATGAGGTGACAGGGAACTGCTGTTTAAAAGAAAATAATTACTCTGGATTTATACCCTAGATGCTTTAAAAAAAAAAGGAATAAATAGAGACTTTGACTTGGGTATATTCATATAATATAAAAAAATGTGTATATATTTTTTTCCTCAGAAAAAGATTTTTTTTTATAGGCTAACCTGCTACATATCTGTATGTGTATATTTTGTTTTGTTTAATTTTGTATTGAAGTTTCACTACTCTTCCAATAGGGGGAGCTGGATTGACCCAGAATGAAAAATATAAGTAATAGTTAAAGGGGAGGAGCCAGTTCACCTGGTTAAGGTATTTAAGGTTGTTGTAATACACAGTTGTAATTGACATGACTAAGGGTATGTGACCCGAAACATAGTCATTTTGTACCTGCTCCTACACAAAGAATAAAGAGGATTTATTGCATATAAAGGTGGTGCTGCCATTTTCTTGAACTTTGTGAAGCACTGTAACCATATATGGGGGCCGATTTAACAAAGTCTGGCGGAAATTATACGCTACAGCGTATCAAGTCTGCCAGACATCGCTAAATGTGGACAGCATACACTGTCGGCATTCAGCATTGCACAAGCAGTTCTAATGAACTGCTTGTGCAATGCCACCCCCTGCAGATTTGCGACCATTCGTCCGCTAGCAGGGGGTGTCAATCAACCTGAAGGCTCGCGCGGAAACAGGACGAGTTGTCACTATTCAGGGCATAGTAAATCGGCCCTATGGCGTGAACTATGAGCTAAGTGTTCACGTAGACGGTCCCTTTCCCTTTCTGCATCAAACTCACCATCTACTCTCTATTTTGACAATGTCATTGGTCACGGCTTCACATGCATCAATTTTACGACTTAAATCAGCAGCAAGTGTAATATGTTCCCTTATTTCACTAAAGATTTTCATAATACAGTTCTTTGTATCCTCAATAGAGTCAGCTATTTCAGCGAGCTGCTCATCAGATATGTTTGATTTTAAATCTTGTCTCGCTGTACAAGAGTCTAATTTTCATTGTTCATACAAAGTAGTCAACCTTTTTTCTTTCTTACAGCATTCATCTTTTTGGTAAGCAAGCAATTTCTCTGTAGGAACATGTGGACGTTCTGACAGTCAAGGGAGTTTTGCACTGTCTTGTATGTGATACGGGAGTTCAGATGTATTTTTGTCCTTACATTTAACTGCTGCTTTTACATACTTTTTCTTTTGTACCTTCTGTTTCTGTTTGAAGCAGATTCTTTATCTTCAGTATCCATTTCCATAGTGAACTCCATTGCTTTCTAGCTCCTTAGACCATCATGCTGATTCCAACTTGCTGCAATCCCTTAACAATCTTCACGTTGCTACCTTGAACTAGCACGTGCAGCAGGTATCAGAACCAGCGAGGGTAAAGCTCCTACTGGAGCGGACCCTGTCTGAATGATGGCCAAAACTTTACTGATGAATTTGTATGAAGTTTTATTATAGAACACACATAGATGAAAGTATCTTCTTTAACTCCAGAAAATCACTGTAAGAGCTGAATAAAGCAAATTACAAAAAATGTGCATTAAAATGTTTTCCATAAATTCTGCATTAATATTAACACACACAGTGAATTTCACAAAATACTAATTACAACTAACACTAAACAAATATATACAGACCTTATGCATTTTCGGAGGGTGCTTAACAGACTAGTAAACCTTTGGAAATAACTGATGAACAGTAATATTGTGCTGGCTCTTCTATTTATTGCTGCTGTGGCCAATATAGCTCCTCAGACTGTGAGACATGTACTTCCTGAAACCAGTCCCACAGCAAACCTCTTCCACTCTGCAACTGAGATAGTGCAGACCTTGTCCATCTTTAAGCTAAAAAAAATATTGAAATATGCACAAAGACAAATTATAAAATTAATTGCAATTAAGTCTGTTACAGAGAGTAATGCCTGATGTGGTACAGTGTGGCAAATAAATAGTTACCCAGTGGATACCTGTCTTACAGTACTACCTTGTATCATATACAGGTTGATATTAGCAATACACTGACCTCAGATAATATCCAAAGCTGCAGGCAAACAATCTCACCTCCCCGCTTCTGGTACCATGAGTTTTCAGCGTTTCCAGAGTGGGTATGTAGGGGGCGTCTGCTCTATCAGCCAATCAGTGTCCTCCTGACTGTTCCAGCTCTGTCAGCAGACCATGCCTTCAAAACCATCCAGTCCTACAAAATCCATCTCTAATATGGTACAACGCTGATCACCAGGAGTCTCCGCCTCCAAATGCCCTTAGATCCAGTAGCATCGGCTACGACAGCAGAAATGGTTATTGGTAAATGTGCAAGGGGGATGTATGCTCCTACAGAGAACTGGCAAACAAACAAATTGCAAAAAAGAGGAAAGGAGCAACATCCAAGTAGTATTATAATAAAAACTTAGCGTTTATTTAAGATGACATAAAAAGTCATTACAAGGCATAGAAAGTCCACATGCTACACTAGCAAAACAAACAGCTGTAAGTAGCTCAATACTATGAATACTAGTAGTATAATACTTCTTAGATGTTGCTCCTTTCTTCTTCTTTGCAATTTGTCAATACATATATACACATACTGTATAAATACACTGCAGAGGTTTTGTTAAAATACTTACCTTACCTGCTTTGTACTTACGTCAGCAATGACGAATCCAGCTTCCTCCAATCATGGCTTCACTTCAGAGCAAACAGTTCTTGAGGGCATGCCTTGATTGGAGGAAGCCGGTTTCATCATTGCTGTGTAAGTAAAGCAGGAAGAAGCAGACGGGGGTTCGCTGGTCCGGCTTTGAAGAAGAAAAAGGTAAGTATTTTAACAAAACCACTGCAATATAAACTTTCATGAATGAAAGTGCCCCTGTTTTTAATAGTATTTTTAAAAACCGGGCACTCATTCATGAAAATTTACCTTCACTTTAATATATACTGTATGTACACACACATATATATGTACATATATACATATATATATATATATATATATATATATATATATATGTATATATATATATATATATATATATATATATATATATATATATATATATATATATATATATATATATATATATATATACAAATACATCTTTAGCAATGTATCTTTATGTATCTCTATGCTAAGTACTTTGGCAGCTTTTTTTTTTCTAACACCCAAGATCTTATATTTTTGAGCCCTTATAACTTTTGTGTGCAATAATTTTTTTGAATATTTTTTATTAGACAATGTTATGAGTGTAACTGTACTTTGTAATGGATTTTATGTGTTTTGTGACAGTTAACCACAGCTCTGAGATCGAAGTATGGATTGAAGTGTAAATCACAATTTCACTCAACTTGTAATATCAGCGCAGTTAAAAATGCTTGCGAAAAGACGATATAGCTTGCACAAAACCTTTTGTGCCTCACTTTTAATCTAGCACAAAGAGGGATATCAAAGGATCAACTGAAAATACACTTTAATTCCGTGTCATATTTGTCACGAGATTGATCCGCCATAGTTATCAAAGCGTCAAGATAGTCAAATGTTTAAATGTGTGACAAAGTATACGCTCCCTCTATCTCAATCCAACGCAGATCAATGCTTGCATCATTACAGATATTTTCAAATTCATATTCGACTCTATTTGACCCTTTTCCCAATTTATCAAACATTTAACAGGTACGCTTGCATCTATTCCGACGCAAAGTACCTAGTTTTCAATCTGCCACCCTTGAGGCCTGTGGATGCCATAGAAATCAATGGGAGTCTGAAAACGCAGAAAGCTTATGTTTGATCCAGCAAGAGAATGAGGTATATTACATAATACAAGTAAATTAGAAACTTTATTAAAATTGTATACCCTTTCTAAATCAAACAATATTATTGCTTATGTTATAAGATTATGTTACAACTTTGTCTCTCATTACAAAGCAAGGGTACAATATTATTTCTCAAAATTTGTTGCAATGTTTTGCCCCAAACTTGTTGCACTAATAGATATAGAGATAAAATAATATATATATAATAATAATAATAATAATAATAATAATAATAAATACACAACATAATATAGATAACTTCCTTTTTATTTTTTTGGAAAAATCTATTTGCACCATGTTTAAGCCATGTAATACAAGTCTCACTCTCCACTTCACCCCAAATTTGACGCAACACTTTTCGCACCAATTATGACGCAAACTCCTAAACAACCCACACACTAGTGAATTTTTCAACCACTTTTGATTGGAATATGCATAATCACATGATTTCAAATCATTACATATACATTTTAAAGTATAACTAACTAATCAAATTGCTCGATACTTGTGTCATTGATCACTCATCAGAACTTGTAAGTGCCATTTGTTACATTGTGTATTATACTTTAAAAGTATGTATATGTGAAATTAGTATTAAAGATAAACATTGATGCTGACATTAGGACACACAGTGTAATATTTTAGACAATGATTTTAAAATTCAAATTGATGTTTGATTCAATATAATCTTAAGCTGATAGCTCAAAGGGATAGCCCACCTAACATTAAACTGTCATGATTCAGATACAGCAGAAATTAAAATCACCTCTTTACTTTCATGCATTTTCAGTGTATTCCTTCCTTCTCTTGAATTTATTTTTCAGTAAGAAATGTCATCTTATATGCCAGCCCATTTTATAACACCTGTGTAGGGGTGGTTTTTAAAACTAGATTGCAATCAGGAGGGGGTTACACAGGTGCAGAGAGAAAACTGGCCCAGCTCTTAAAATATCTATTGATTGCAAATAAATACATATGATACCCTGATTACTTGTTATATTCGCAATTATTCCTGCTCAGAATAATTATAAATGTACACTATATACATATAGTGGTATATATATATATATATATATATATATATATATATATATATATATATATATATACAGTGGGCAAAAATGTATTTAGTCAGCCACCAATTGTGCAAGTTCTCCCACTTAAGAAGATGAGAGAGTCCTGTAATTTCTCTTGTTAAGTGTATCCAGTCCACGGATCATCCATTACTTGTGGGATATTCTCCTTCCCAACAGGAAGTTGCAAGAGGATCACCCAAAGCAGAGCTGCTATATAGCTCCTCCCCTCACTTCCATACCCAGTCATTCTCTTGCAACTCTCAACTAAGATGGAGGTCGTAAGAGGACTGTGGTGTTTTATACTTAGTTTATTTCTTCAATCAAAAGTTTGTTATTTTTAAATGGTACCGGAGTGTACTGTTTATCTCAGGCAGTATTTAGAAGAAGAATCTGCCTGCGTTTTCTATGATCTTAGCAGAAGTAACTAAGATCCTTTGCTGTTCTCACATATTCTGAGGAGTGAGGTAACTTCAGAGGGGGAATAGCGTGCAGGTTTTCCTGTAATAAGGTATGTGCAGTTAAAATATTTTTCTAGGGATGGAATTTGCTAGAAAATGCTGCTGATACCGAAGTAATGTAAGTAAAGCCTTAAATGCAGTGATAGCGACTGGTATCAGGCTTATTAATAGAGATACATACTCTTATAAAAGTGTATTTTAAAACGTTTGCTGGCATGTTTAATCGTTTTTTACATATGTTTGGTGATAAAACTTATTGGGGCCTAGTTTTTTCCACATGGCTGGCTTGAATTTTGCCTAGAAACAGTTCCCTGAGGCTTCCCACTGTTGTAATATGAGTGGGAGGGGCCTATTTTGGCGTTTTTTTGCACAGCAAAAATTACAGACACAGACATCCAGCTTCTTCCTGCATGATCCAGGACTTCTCTGAAGGGCTCAAAAGGCTTCAAAAGTCGTATTGAGGGAGGTAAAAAGCCACAGTAGAGTTGTGGCAGTTGTTGTGACTGTTTAAAAAACGTTTTTGTCATTTGTTATTCCATTTTTTGTATTAAGGGGTTAATCATCCATTTGCAAGTGGGTGCAATGCTCTGCTAACTTATTACATACACTGTAAAAATTTCGTTAGTGTAACTGCATTTTTTCACTGTTATTTCAAAATTTGGGAAAATTTGTGTTTCTTAAAGGCGCAGTAAATTTTTTTATATTGCTTGTAAACTTGTTTTAAAGTGTTTTCCAAGCTTGCTAGTCTCATTGCTAGTCTGTTTAAACATGTCTGACACAGAGGAACCTATTTGTTCATTATGTTTGAAAGCCATGGTGGAGCCCCATAGGAGAATGTGTACTAAATGTATTGATTTCACCTTAAACAGTAAAGATCAGTCTTTATCTATAAAAGAATTATCACCAGAGGGTTCTGTCGAGGGGGAAGTTATGCCGACTAACTCTCCCCAAGTGACAGACCCTTCGCCTTCCGCTCAGGGGACGCACGCTAATATGGCGCCAATTACATCAGGGACGCCCATAGCGATTACCTTGCAGGACATGGCTACAATCATGAATAATACCCTGTCAGAGGTATTATCTAGATTGCCTGAATTAAGAGGCAAGCGCGATAGCTCTGGGGCTAGGAGAGATACAGAGCGCGCAAATGCTGTTAGAGCCATGTCTGATACTGCGTCACAGTATGCAGAACATGAGGACGGAGAGCTTCAGTCTGTGGGTGACATCTCTGACTCGGGGAAACCTGATTCAGAGATTTCTAATTTTAAATTTAAGCTTGAGAACCTCCGTGTATTGCTTGGGGAGGTATTAGCTGCTCTGAATGACTGTAACACAGTTGCAATTCCAGAGAAATTGTGTAGGCTGGATAGGTACTATGCGGTGCCGGTGTGTACTGACGTTTTTCCTATACCTAAAAGGCTTACAGAAATTATTAGCAAGGAGTGGGATAGACCCGGTGTGCCCTTTTCCCCACCTCCTATATTTAGAAAAATATTTCCAATAGACGCCACTACACGGGACTTATGGCAGACGGTCCCTAAGGTGGAGGGAGCAGTTTCTACTTTAGCAAAGCATACCACTATCCCGGTTGAGGACAGTTGTGCTTTTTTCAGATCCAATAGATAAAAAATTGGAGGGTTACCTTAAGAAAATGTTTATTCAACAAGGTTTTATTTTACAGCCCCTTGCATGCATTGCGCCTGTCACTGCTGCGGCGGCATTCTGGTTTGAAGCCCTGGAAGAGGCCATCCAGACAGCTCCATTGAATGAAATTATTGACAAGCTTAGAACGCTTAAGCTAGCTAACTCATTTGTTTCTGATGCCATTGTTCATTTGACTAAACTAACGGCTAAGAATTCCGGATTCGCCATCCAGGCGCGTAGGGCGCTATGGCTTAAATCCTGGTCAGCTGACGTGACTTCAAAGTCTAAATTACTCAACATTCCTTTCAAGGGGCAGACCTTATTCGGGCCTGGCTTGAAGGAAATTATTGCTGACATTACTGGCAGCAAGGGTCATACCCTTCCCCAGGACAGGGCCAAATCAAAGGCCAAACAGTTTAATTTTCGTGCCTTTCGAAATTTCAAGGCAGGAGCAGCATCAACTTCCTCTGCTTCAAAGCAAGAGGGAACTGTTGCTCATTCCAGACAGGCCTGGAAACCTAACCAGTCCTGGAACAAGGGCAAGCAGGCCAGAAAGCCTGCTGCTGCCCCCAAGACAGCATGAAGGAACGGCCCCCTATCCGGAAACGGATCTAGTGGGGGGCAGACTTTCTCTCTTCGCCCAGGCGTGGGCAAGAGATGTTCAGGATCCCTGGGCGTTGGAGATCATATCTCAGGGATATCTTCTGGACTTCAAAGCTTCTCCTCCACAAGGGAGATTTCATCTTTCAAGGTTATCAGCAAACCAGATAAAGAAAGAGGCATTCCTAAGCTGTGTGCAAGACCTCCTAGTAATGGTAGTGATCCATCCAGTTCCGCAGACGGAACAGGGACAGGGGTTTTATTCAAATCTGTTTGTGGTTCCCAAGAAAGAGGGAACCTTCAGACCAATCTTGGATCTAAAGATCTTAAACAAATTCCTCAGAGTTCCATCATTCAAAATGGAAACTATTCGGACCATCCTACCCATGATCCAAGCGGGTCAGTACATGACCACAGTGGACTTAAAGGATGCCTACCTTCACATACCGATTCACAAAGATCATCATCGGTTCCTAAGGTTTGCCTTTCTAGACAGGCATTACCAATTTGTAGCTCTTCCCTTCGGGTTGGCCACTGCCCCGAGAATTTTTACAAAGGTTTTGGGCTAACTTCTGGCGGTTCTAAGACCGCGAGGCATAGCGGTAGCTCCGTATCTAGACGACATCCTGATACAGGCGTCAAGCTTTCAAATTGCCAAGTCTCATACAGAGATAGGTCTGGCATTTCTGAGGTCGCATGGGTGGAAAGTGAACGTGGAAAAGAGTTCTCTATCACCACTCACAAGAGTCTCCTTCCTAGGGACTCTTATAGATTCTGTAGAGATGAAAATTTACCTGACGGAGTCCAGGTTATCAAAACTTCTAAATGCTTGCCGTGTCCTTCATTCCATTCCATGCCCGTCAGTGGCTCAGTGCATGGAAGTAATCGGCTTAATGGTAGCGGCAATGGACATAGTGCCATTTGCGCGCCTGCATCTCAGACCGCTGCAATTATGCATGCTAAGTCAGTGGAATGGGGATTACTCAGATTTGTCCCCTCTACTAAATCTGGATCAAGAGACCAGAGATTCTCTTCTCTGGTGGCTTTCTCGGGTCCATCTGTCCAAGGGTATGACCTTTTGCAGGCCAGATTGGATGA
Source organism: Bombina bombina (assembly GCF_027579735.1). Lineage (NCBI taxonomy): Eukaryota > Metazoa > Chordata > Amphibia > Anura > Bombinatoridae > Bombina > Bombina bombina. Next base: position 377,506,573 of record NC_069501.1, read on the forward strand.
TTGTAACAACAGATGCCAGTCTTCTAGGTTGGGGCGCAGTCTGGAACTCCCTGTAGGCTCAGGGATCGTGGACTCAGGAGGAGAAACTCCTCCCAATAAATATTCTGGAGTTAAGAGCAATATTCAATGCTCTTCTAGCTTGGCCTCAGTTAGCAACACTGAGGTTCATCAGATTTCAGTTGGACAACATCACGACTGTGGCTTACATCAACCATCAAGGGGGAACCAGGCGTTCCCTAGCGATGTTAGAAGTCTCAAAGATAATTCGCTGGGCAGAGTTTCACTCTTGCCACCTGTCGGCGATCCACATCCCAGGCGTAGAGAACTGGGAGGCGGATTTTCTAAGTCGTCAGACTTTTCATCCGGGGGAGTGGGAACTCCATCCGGAGGTGTTTGCTCAACTGGTCCATCGTTGGGGCAAACCAGAACTGGATCTCATGGTGTCTCGCCAGAATGCCAAGCTTCCTTGTTACGGATCCAGGTCCAGGGACCCGGGAGCAACGCTGATAGATGCTCTAGCAGCTCCTTGGTTCTTCAACCTGGCCTATGTGTTTCCACCGTTTCCTCTGCTCCCTCGACTGATTGCCAAAATCAAACAGGAGAGAGCATCGGTGATTCTGATAGCGCCTGCGTGGCCAAGCAGGACCTGGTATGCAGACCTAGTGGACATGTCATCTCTTCCACCATGGACTCTGCCTCTGAGGCAGGACCTTCTAATACAAGGTCCTTTCAATCATCCAAATCTAATTTCTCTGAGACTGACTGCATGGAGATTGAACGCTTGATTCTATCAAGGCGGGGCTTCTCCGAGTCAGTCATTGATACCTTAATACAGGCTCGGAAGCCTGTCCCCAGGAAAATCGACCATAAGATATGGCGTAAATATCTTTATTGGTGTGAATCCAAGAGTTACTCATGGAGTAAGGTTAGGATTCCTAGGATATTGTCCTTTCTCCAAGAGGGTTTGGACAAAGGCTTATCAGCTAGTTCTTTAAAAGGACAGATCTCTTCTCTGTCTATTCTTTTGCACAAGCGTCTGGCAGAAGTTCCAGACGTCCAGGCATTTTGTCAGGCTTTGTTGTAGGATTAAGCCTGTGTTTAAAACTGTTGCTCCCCCGTGGAGCTTAAACTTGGTTCTTAAAGTTCTTCAGGGAGTTCCGTTTGAACCCCTTCATTCCATTGATATTAAACTTTTATCTTGGAAAGTTCTGTTTTTGATGGCTATTTCCTCAGCTCGAAGAGTCTCTGAGTTATCTGCCTTACATTGTGATTCTCCTTACCTGATTTTTCATTCAGACAAGGTAGTTCTGCGTACCAAACCTGGGTTTTTACCTAAGGTGGTTTCTAACAGGAATATCAATCAAGAGATTGTTGTTCCATCATTGTGTCCTAATCCTTCTTCAAAGAAGGAACGTCTTTTGCATAATCTGGACGTAGTCTGTGCCTTGAAGTTTTACTTACAGGCTACTAAAGATTTTCGTCAAACATCTGCCCTGTTTGTCGATTACTCTGGACAGAGGAGAGGTCAAAAAGCTTCGACAACCTCTCTCTCCTTTTGGCTTCGGAGCATAATACGCTTAGCCTATGAGACTGCTGGACAGCAGCCCCCTGAAAGGATTACAGCTCATTCTACTAGAGCTGTGGCTTCCACCTGGGCCTTTAAAAATGAGGCCTCCGTTGAACAGATTTGCAAGGCTGCGACTTGGTCTTCGCTTCACACCTTTTCAAAATTTTACAAATTTGACACTTTTGCTTCTTCGGAGGCTGTTTTTGGGAGAAAGGTTCTACAGGCAGTGGTTCCTTCCGTTTAAGTTCCTGCCTTGTCCCTCCCATCATCCGTGTACTTTAGCTTTGGTATTGGTATCCCACAAGTAATGGATGATCCGTGGACTGGATACACTTAACAAGAGAAAACATAATTTATGCTTACCTGATAAATTTATTTCTCTTGTAGTGTATCCAGTCCACGGCCCGCCCTGTCCTTTTAAGGCAGGTCTAAATTTTAATTAAACTACAGTCACCACTGCACCCTATGGTTTCTCCTTTCTCGTCTTGTTTCGGTTGAATGACTGGATATGGCAGTGAGGGGAGGAGCTATATAGCAGCTCTGCTGTGGGTGATCCTCTTGCAACTTCCTGTTGGGAAGGAGAATATCCCACAAGTAATGGATGATCCGTGGACTGGATACACTACAAGAGAAATACATTTATCAGGTAAGCATAAATTATGTTTTTCATCATAGGTGTACCTCAACTATGAGAGAAAAAATGTGGAAACAAATCCAGACAATCACATTGTCTGATTTGGAAAGAATTTATTTGCATATTATGGTGGAAAATAAGTATTTGGTCACCTACAAACAAGCAAGATTTCTGGCTCTCACAGACCTGTATCTTCTTCTTTAAGAGTCTCCTCTGTCCTCCACTCATTACCTGTATTAATGGCACCTGTTTGAACTTGTTATCAGTATAATAGACACCTGTCCACAACCTCAAACAGTCACACTCCAAACTCCACTATGGTGAAGACCAAAGAGCTGTCGAAGGACACCAGAAACAAAATTGTAGACCTGCACCAGGCTGGGAAGACTGAATCTGCAATAGGCAAGCAGCTTGGTGTGAAGAAATCAACTGTGGGAGCAATAATTAGAAAATGGAAGACATACAAGACCACTAATAATCTCCCTCGATCTGGGGCTCCACGCAAGCTCTCACCCCGTGGGGTCAAAATGATCACAAGAACAGTGAGAAAACATCCCAGAACCACACGGGGGGACCTAGTGAATGACCTGCAGAGAGCTGGGACCAACATAACAAATGCTACCATCAGTAACACACTACGCCGCCAGGGACTCAGATCCTGCAGTGCCAGACGTGTCCCCCTGCTTAAGCCAGTACATGTCCGGGCCCATCTGAAGTATGCTAGAGAGCATTTAGATGATACAGAAGTGAATTGGGAGAATGTCATATGGTCAGATGAAACCAAAGTAGAACAGTTTGGTAGAAACACAACTTGTCATGTTTGGAGGAGAGAGACTGCTGAGTTGCAACCAAAGAACACCATACCTACTGTGAAGCATAGGGGTGGCAACATCATGCTTTGGGGCTGTTTCTCTGCAAAGGGAACAGGATGACAGATCCGTGTACATGAAAGAATGAATGGGGCCATGTATCGTGAGATTTTGAGTGCAAACCTCCTTCCATCAGCAAGGGCATTAAAGATGAAACGTGGCTGGATCTTTCAGCATGACAATGATCCCAAACTCACCGCCCGGGCAATGAAGGAGTGGCTTCGTAAGAAGCATTTCAAGGTCCTGGAGTGGCCTAGCCAGCCTCCAGATCTCAACCCCATAGAAAACCTTTGGAGGAAGCTGAAAGTCTGTGTTGCCCAGCGACAGCCCCAAAACATCACTGCTCTAGAGGAGATCTGCATGCAGGAATGGGCCAACATACCAGCAACAGTGTGTGACAACCTTGTAAAGACTTACAGAAAACGTTTGACCTCTGTCATTGCCAACAAAGGATATATAACAAAGTATTGAGTTGAACTTTTGATATTGAACAAATACTTATTTTCCACCATAATTTGCCAATAAATTCTTTCCAAATCAGACAATGTGATTGTCTGGATTTGTTTCCACATTTTGTCTCTCATAGTTGAGGTATACCTATGATGAAAATTACAGGCCTCTCTCTTCTTCTTAAAGGGAAAGTCTAGGCCAAAATAAACTTTCATGATTCAGATAGAGCATGTAATTTTAAACAATTTTCCAATTTACTTTTATCACTAATTTTGCTTTGTTCTCTTGGTATTCTTAGTTGAAAGCTTAACCTAGGAGGTTCATATGCTAATTTCTTAGACCTTGAAGGCCACCTCTTTTCACAATGCACTTTAACAGTTTTTCACCACTAGAGGGTGTTAGTTCACGTATTTCATATAGATTACACTGTGATCGTGCACGTGAAGTTATCTGGGAGCAGGCACTGATTGGCTAAACTTCAAGTCTGTCAAAAGAACTGAAATAAAGGGGCAGTTTGCAGAGGCTTAGATACAAGATAATCACAGAGGTTAAAAGTATATTATTATAACTGTGTTGGTTATGCAAAACTAGGGAATGGGTAATAAAGGGATTATCTATCTTTTAAAACAATACAAATTCTGGTGTAGACTGTCCCTTTAAGTGGGAGAACCTGCACAATTGGTGGCTGACTAAATACTTTTTTGCCCCACTGTATATGTATATATATACACACACACACACAGGTATCTGCAAAGATATATGTACAAATTCTAGCATTAAAGGGACAGTAAAGTAAAAAAAACTTTCATGATTTAAATAGGGCATGTAATTTTAAACAACTTTCCAATTTACTTTTATTACCAATTTTGCTTTGTTCTCTTGGTATGCTTAGTTGAAAGCTAAATCTAGGAGGGTTGTGTGCTAATTTCTTAGACCTTGAAGACTGCCTCTAATCTGAAAGCATTTTGACAGTTTTTCACCACTAGAAGGCGTTAGTTCATGTATTTCATATAGATTACACTGAGCTCAGGCACGTGAAGCTCATAGGAGTCAGAACTGATTGGCTAAAAATGCAAGTCTGTCAAAAGAACTGAAATAAGGGGGCAGTTTGCAGAGGCATATATACAAGGTAATCACAGAGGTAAAAAGTGTATTAATATAACTGTGTTGGTTCTGCAAAATTGGGGAATGGGTAACAAAAGGTATTATCTACCTTTTTAAACAACAAAAATTCTGGTGTTTACTGTCCCTTTAATTTAAAGTTCCAGTAAATCTAAAAATAATGTTATATAATTCTGCACAATTATATAACATTATATTAGTGTTAGTTTTTTATCACATAATGTATCCGGTGATTTTTTTTATAAAAAGAAGAGGGTTTTCCAGACCCGCCCTCTGTGCTCTACTGAGCGGGTCTGGTTTTCCCTCAGAGCGCATTGGGCCAGTTGTCTAGTCACAGCCCAGCCAGACCGTGCTATTACATTCAATGCAGCTTGCTCCTGCTCTGTCTGACAGCAGGAGCTGTCTAAATTAAACTATTAACCCTTAAATCTAACCCTAACGTAAACACTAACCCTAACGTAACCCTAAACCTAACACCTCCTAACTTTAACATAATTAAACTAGAGCTAAACTAGTTACAATTATTAACTAAATAATACCTATTAAAACTAAATACAAACTTACCTGTGAAATAAAACCTAAACTAGCTTCAATATAACTAATAGTTATATTATAGCTAGCTTAGGTTTTATTTTATTTCACAGGTAAGTTTGTATTTATTTTAACTAAAAATAAATACAAACTTACCTGTGAAATAAATTCTAACTACCTTACACTAAAAACTAAAATTACAAAAAAACCCCACTAAATTACAAAAAATAAAAAATTAAATTATCCAAAATAAAAATAATTACACCTAATCTAATAGCCCTATTAAAATAAAAAAGCCTACCCCCCCAAAAAAAAAACCTAGCCTACAATAAACTACCAATGGCCCTTAAAATGACCTTTTGTGGGGCATTGCCCCAAAGATATCAGCTCTTTTACCTGTAAAAAAAACACAAAGACCGCCCCAACAGTAAAACCCACCACCCAAACAACCCCCCAAAATAAAAACCAAATTCTAAAAAAACCTAAGCTACCCATTGCCCTGAAAAGGGCATTTAGCTCTTTTACTGCCCAAACCCTAAACTAAAAAAAAAACAAACACTAAATAAAAGCCTAACACTAACCGACGTTGAAGTCCTCATCCAGACGGCCTCATCAATCTTCAGCCCGGCGTTGAAGTCCTCATCCAAGCGGCAAGAAGTCTTCATCCAGGCGGCCTCTTCAATCTTCATCCAGACGGCATCTTCTATCTTGATCCTGGCGGTGCGGAGCGGGTCTATCCTGAAAACATCCGGTGCGGAGCATCCTCTTCATATGCTCGCCGCCGTACACTGAATCTTCAATGCAAGGGAAGCGATTCAAGATGGCGTCCCTTGCATTCCTATTGGCTGAACATTTTGAATCAGCCAATAGGAATTAGGGCTGCTAAAATCCTATTGGCTATTCAAATCAGCCAATAGGATTTAAGCAGCTCTCATTCTATTGGCTAATTCCTATTGGCTGATTCAATTGTTTCAGCCAATAGGAATGCAAGGGACGCCATCTTGAATCGTTTTTTATTTTGGGGGGTTGGTTGGGTGGTGGGTTTTACTGTCTTTGGGGGTTTTTTACAGGTAAAAGAGCTGATATATTTGAGGCAATGCCCCACAAAAGGCCCTTTTAAGGGCCATTGGTAGTTTATTGTAGGCTAGGGTTTTTTTTTTATTTTGGGTGGGCTTTTTTATTTTGATAGGGCTATTAGATTAGGTGTAATTCTTTTTTATTTTGGATAATTTCGTTTTTTATTTTTTGTGATTTAGTGTTTTGCTATTTTTTGTAACTTAGTATTTTTTGTTTTTTTAATTTGATTTTTTTAATGTGTATTTTAGTTTAATTTAATTGGTAGTTAGTTTAATTTTAGTTTCATAATTATATTAGATTAATTGTTAGTTTAAACTTAGTTTTTTTTAATTTGACAGGTAAGTTTTAATTAAATTTAAGATAGGGAAATTTAAATTTTAATATAAAGTTAGGGGGGCGTTAGGTTTAGAGGTTACTAGTTTAAATTATTTTATTGCGATGTGGGGGGCTTTCAGTTTAGGGATTAATAGTTTAATTTATTATATTTTGTTGTGGGGGCTTTTGGTTTAGGGGTTAATAGGTTTCTTATAGTGGCTTACGGTGTAGGGCTTAATAACTTTAGTATAGCAGGGGCAATGTGGGCCTTAGGCAGATTAGGGGTTAATAATATTTAAATAGTGTTTGCGATGCGGGAGGGCGGCGGTTTAGGGCTTAATAACTTTAGTATAGTGGTAACGATGTCGGGGAGTGGTGGAATAGGGGTTAATAAATTTTTTTAGTGGCAGTGATGTCGTGAGCGGCATATTAAGGGTTAATACATTTATTATAGTGTTTGTGATGCGGGAGGGCCTCAGTTTAGGGGTTAATAGGTAGTTTATGGGTGTTTAGGTGTACTTTTTAACACTTTAGTTATGAGTTTTACAGTTTTGTAGCGTAAAACTCATAACTACTGACTTTAGATGGCGTTACGGATCTTGTCATTTTAGGCTGTAAGGCAGGTTTTTTAGCCTCACCGCAAAACTCGTAATACCAGCGCTATGGGAATCCCATGAAAAAATGTCAGTTTTACGAGTGCGGTAATGACGTTGCGTTACAGACTTTAAAGGCTTGCAGTATAGCTATACCAACAAGACCTGTAATGGCTGCGGTGCTATTTTAACGCTGAAAATACCATATTTTCAGCATTAAAAGACGAATACACAAACTAGCTGAGAGTATGCTAATTTATTGCAAAAAAAATAGTGTGGTTACAATATCCCTTTTAAAAAAAACAGATGGGATTGTAGGACTGGACAAATAACAGTATAAATCAAACAACATTGTAAATTAAATATAATGTTTTATTGTAGTATGTTTTAGTTCAGTATTTAGTTTCCATTTAACATTTTGGATAACTGTAAAACATTAACTTGCATATACTTAAAAAAGATGTTTGATCAAAAAAATGGAGAGCGCCACTGATACTCAGTATATTGTTTGAGTTGTCTGGCCAGACCAGTAGGTTACGACTTGCTGTTAACATTTACTCATTTTATCTATATATTTTTATTTTGTATGCACTGGTTTTTATTATTGTGTAACATTATAACATTATGAACAGTTCCTTTGTACTGTATTGATAGTAAATATCACTATACTGCCAGTAGACATTGATGTATTAATATACAATTCACTTGCAATACATTCTCAAGTGTTTAAATTTCTACTAAAGCTGTGATCGTTCACTCTGTACAGAGGTTGCAACTATGTTTGCGCATTTTGCATACTGTGTTTTATATATTTGAAATAAACATAAGTATCAACACTATAAGGTTGTTTTGCACAATTATTTGCAGCGCTGTTACCACTAATGTCTAAACCGTTGGCAACAAAACTGAGTACACCCCTAAGTGGAAATGTCCAAATTGGGCCCAAAGTGTCAATATTTTGTGTGGTCACCATTATTTTCCGGCACTGCCTTAACCCTCTTGAGCATGGAGTTCACCAGAGCTTCACAGGTTGCCACTGGAGTCCTCTTCCACTCCTCCATGACGACATCACAGAGCTGGTGGATGTTAGAGACCTTGCGCTCCCACACCTTCCGTTTGAGGATGCCCCACAGATACTTAATAGGGTTTAGGTCTGGAGACATGCTTGGCCAGTCCATCACCTTTACCCTCAGCTTCTTTAGCAAGGAAGTGGTCCTCTTGAAGGTGTGTTTGAGGTTGTTATCATGTTGGAATACTGCCCTGTGGCCAAGTCTCAGAAGGGAGGGGATCATGCTCTGCTTCAGTATGTCACAGTACATGTTGGCATTCATGGATCCCTCAATGAACTGTATCTCCCCAGTGCCAGCAGTACTCATGTAGACCACCATGCTTGACTGTAGGCAAGACACACTTGTCTTTGTACTCCTTACATGGTTCCCGCCACACATGCGTGATACCATCTGAACCAAATAAGTTTATCTTGGTCTCATTGGACCACAGGACATGGTTCCAGTAATCCATGTCCTTAGCCTGCTTGTCCTCAGCAAACTGTTTGCAGGCTTTCTTGTGCATTATCTTTAGAAGAGACGTCCTTCTGGGATGACAGCCATGCAGACCAATTTGATGCAATGGCCCATATTTATCAAGGTCTGGCGGACCTGATCCGACAGTGCGGATCAGGTCCGCCAGACCTCGCTGAATACGGCAAGCAATACGCTCCTGTATTCAGCATTGCACCAGCAGCTTACAAGAGCTGCTGGTGCAACGCTGCCCCCTGCAGACTCGCGGCAGGGGGTGTCAATCAACCCGATCGTACTCGATCGGGTTGATTTCTGGCGATGTCTGTCCGCCTGCTCAGAGCAGGTGGTCACGTTATGGAGCAGCGATCTTTGTGACCGCTGCTTCATAACTGCTGTTTCTGGCGAGTCTGAAGACTCGCCAGAAACAGGGGCACAAGCTCCATACGGAGCTTTTAAATAGAGCCCAATGTGTGGTGTATGGTCTGAGCACTGACAGGCTGACCCGCCACTCCTTCAACCTCTGCAGCAATGCTGGCAGCACTCATACATCTATTTCCCAAAGACAACCTCTGGATATGACGCTAAGCACGTGCACACAATTTATTTGGTCGACCATGGCGAGGCCTGTTTTGAGTAAAACCTGTCCTGTGAAACTGCTGTATGGTCATGCCCACCGTGCTGCAGCTCAGTTTCAGGGTCTTGACAATCTTCTTATAGCCTAGGCCATCTTTATGTAGAGCAACAATTCTTTTTTTCAGATCCTCAGAGAGCTCTTTGCCATGAGGTGCCATGTTGAACTTCCAGTGACCAGTATAAGATAGTGTCAGAGCGATACCACCAAATTTAACACACCTGCTCCCCATTCACACCTGAGACCTTGTAACACTAACGAGTCACATGACACTGGGAAAGGAAAATGGCTAATTGGGCCCAATTTGGACATGTCCACTTAGGGGTGTACTCACTTTTGTTGCCAAGGGTTTAGACATTAATGGCTGTGTGTTGAGTTATTTTGAGGGGGCAGCAAATTTACACTGTTATACAGGCTGTACACTCATTACTTTACATTGTAGCAAAATGGCATTTCTTCAGTGTTGTCACATAAAAAGATATAATAAAATATTTACAAAAATGTGAGGGGTGTACTCACTTTTGTGGGATACTGTATATATATACAGCACGAGCAAAAGCACTATATAGCAATCCACTTGTAAACAAATTGCAGTTCTAATTTATACCAAGCAGTAAGAATGTTTAAAAATTAGTTTTATATCCCTTTATATAAAAGTGTGGGGTAGGGACTAGGGAGGATAATAACAATATGGTGGAGGACAACAGAGAAACATTGCATGGTTATCGTGTGGCAGAGGAGGAGGAAATGGGAAGAATTTTCAAATACAAAATAATTATGTGTGACTCCCGCTGAGCAATGCAAAACATGTAAATATTATCAAGTGCAATATATAATTCATTTTGTATTCTGTAAAAGCAAATGTGCTTGATTTGCACTGTATTGTCACTGAAATACTGTTTTTGCTGCTGGTTATACGTAATTATAATTAGTCCAACTGTTTGACACCTTCAGAGAACTTGTGTACAAAATAATTAATTAAATCTGTTGTTAAAGAAACATGAATACGTTTTTTTATTTTTGCATTTTAAATATCAGCAATTTAAGGGACAGGAAAGTCAAAATTAAAGGGTCATAAAACCTATTTTTTTTTGTCATGATTCAGATAGAGGGACCTATGTATCAAAGGTCTTGCGGACCTGTTCCGACAGTGCGGATCAGGTCCGCAAGACCTCGCTGAATGCGGAGTTCCGTATTCAGCATTGCACCAGCAGCTCACAAGAGCTGCTGGTGCAACGCCGCCTCCTGCAGACTCGCGGCAAATGGGCCGCCAGCAGTGAGGTGTCAATCAACCCGATTGTACTCGATCGGGTTGAATTGTGGCGATTCCTGTCCGCCTGCTCTTTAGACCGCTGCTTCACAACTGCTGTTTCTGGCGAGTCTGAAGACTCACCAAAAACACGGGCCCACAAGCTCCATACAGAGCTTGATAAATGGGCCTCAGAGTATGCAATTTTAAATAAATTTACAATGTATTTCTATGATCAAATTAGTTTTGTTCTCTTTGTATCATTTGTTGAAAATTATATCTAGGTAGGCTCAGTAAACTGCTGATTGGTGGCTGTACATACAGTATATATCTCTTATAATTGTCTTTTAGCTAGCTCCTAGAAGTGCATTACTGCTCCTTCAACAAAGAATACCAAGATAATGAAGCAAATTAGATAATAGAAGTAAATTGGAAAATTGTTTAAAACTAAATGATCTATCTAAAAAAAAAACGTGGGTTTCATGTGTCTTTAAACCTGCATTATTCACATTTAATTTTAAGACACTTTTAAACTCACTTCTTTTGTCACATTGTTCTTTTGGTGTCCTTTGTTGAAAAGAATATGTACATATCCTTAGCAGCAGCAAAGCACTACTGGGAGGTAGCTGGTGATTGATGGCTACACACATTTGTCTCGTGCCATGGGCTCATCAGATGTGTTCAGCTAGCTCCCAGTAGTACATTGCTGCTCTGGATCTCACTTTAACTATGTGTTACACAGAGGGGTTAAACACATAGTTATATGCAACAATAGTGCAATAATTAAATGCTCTAACATACTAGAACATTTAATGTTTGTACTTTTATATCTCAAGTACTGCACTGTAAAAGAGCTGCATACAAAAGATTTTTTTTAAATCATAAAACTATATAATATTTTTGTACACAATTTACAGTTTGGTAAATAAAGGGCAGTTCAGAGACATACCTCTTTAAAAGATTGGTGAAATCCATGTTCCTAATTTTTATTGCTAATGCCAATTAGTGACAGATATGATTGAGCTTATGCCCTGAGGTAAGTAGAATGTTGCAGAGTCGGACAGATTTTAACCATAATTAAAGGGCCATAAAACCCAAATGTTTAAACACTTGAAAGTGATGCAGTATAGCTGTAAAAAGCTGACTAGAAAATATGTAAGAAAGATATTTACCTCAAACGTTCCTCAGTAGCCACATCCCATTGTAAAGGATTTCTAAGCAGCATATCAGTATGTCTGTCGTGGGACAGCCGAAGGGATGAGCCTCGTGCACTCTAATGTTATTTCCCTATTCAGTGTAAGGAAGTTAACAATTAAATCTCATGAGAGTTTTAAGTCAAATCTCATGAGATCACAGTAAAATAGTTCATGACCTCAGCACTACTGATGCTGATTGGCTGCTGTTCATTTCTTAATTTTTTTACCTGCAGCTGGGCAGCAGCTGAGTATAACTTTTTACACAGCACTTACTCTGCTGAGCTGAGGAAATTGTGAGGTAAAATATCTTCCTTTTTTACATAGAGATGCTCAGGTGATATTTTCCTGTCAGCTTTTTACAGTTATGCTGCATCAGTTTCAAGTGATTTAGCATATGAGTATTATGCCCCTTTAAGAATAATGGAAGCACTCCAGACTCTGGGGCGGAGAACAATTACATTTTTCAGATGCATTTTACAGCAAACAAAAAGATTGAATAAATATAAAGCAATGAAAGTTTATTTTTATTATTGGAACATTTTGGTCTATATTACAAATGGAGGTCAAACATATTAGTGCTATTGTGCATTAACATTGCTCAAGCGCAATCAATAGATCTTTTATTTTTGTGCTCATATAGCAAGTCCAAATCATAAGCGATAATCTAGTGGGCGCTAACATCTTCAAGCTGGATAGTGCATGGGCGCTAAATCCCTCACATAATAGACTTCTATGGGGACACACAGTAAAAACCATCTCGATATTGCTCAAGCACTAATTCAATTGTGCTTAAAGGGACATTAAACACTAAATAAATGCTAGATAGAGTGATGCATTCAAAGAAAAATTAGTCTGAGAATAACATGTAGATGTATTTTTTAAAGTTTCATTCGCTGTTTAAAAATGTACAAAATTATTTTAAAGTTTTTTGTCTATAAAACAATGGGAGCTGCCATGTTGTAACTTAGGTTACCTTCTTGGCTGTGGCCAATTAGAGACAGTTATAAATAGGTCACTATAGTGTGCAGCCAATGTCTGTGTGGAATATAACAGTGTTCTTCAATTCTTTTTCTAACAGTAACTGAAAAGCTCATAATTCTAGAATGGAATGACAGGAAAAGGGGACAAAATAAATAATGAAAGTATTAAATATATAAAGTTTTTTTTTTATATACATAATTTATCATTTTATATTGCTATCTCAAAATGTTTAATGTCCCTTTAAGTAGTGGGATTCTGCGCTATGCTATTAATAATAATGGCTTACTTCAGGTCTTAAAAAGCAATGCATTTTACAATGGTATTTTGGATTGAGCTCTAGCTCAACACATAAATCACCACTTTTAACATGAGTACAATGAGGATTGTGCAACTAGCGATGCTGATTGGATCTGCAGGTCTGAGTAGTACTTTGACTATGTTTTTAACCCCTTTCTCTGCGTTAAACAGCTAGGGGCATATTTATTATTGTGCGAGCGGACATGATACAATGTAGCGTATCATGTCTGCTGCTTGTGCAATCCCACTAGCAGGGGGTGTCAATCGACTAGATCGTATTCGATCGGGTTGATTTCTGTCCGCCACCTCAGAGCAGGCGGATAAGTTATGGAACTTGATAATTCAGCCCCATAGTGATAAATGACATGCTGTAGCAAACTAGAGCATTTCATTTTATCACCATAGTGACTCTTTAATGAGAAATCAGCTTTACAAAGCAAAGACCATTGCAACAATGAGTTTTACAAAAAACATTGAATAGTTATAAAACTAGTAGATTGTTTGTAATTACACTTATGTCATGCAAGATTTATCCTTAAGAATCCCTAAAAATCATGCATTTAAATGTCTTAAAACATAGGGTTAACCCTACACTTCTGAGAAGAAAATATGAAATCAGCTAACATAATATAATAGTATATTTAATTCTTATGATTTGAGGTTGATGCATGTTTTTTTTCTCTATTTCTTTAAAGGAATAAAAAAAGGCCATGGAGGAACGGAGGAAATCAAAAGGAAGAAAGCTTGGTTCTTCTAGAAGACTTAAGAATCAGAAAAATGACGAGGAGGAGATAAAAACTGAGATGAAGACTGAAGAAGATGCTTTTTTTGATGAGATGATGGAAAAAATCAAAAGTGTCTTGTCTGAAGAAGGGGAACATAGCACACAGTTTATATCACGCAATGATATGGAGGTATTAGCTGTTCAGATCATGTAGATAAACCAATGGCTAGTTAGTCCATTAGGTGATAAAATCAGATGTGTTCTGCAGAGGCGGTTCCAACACCCAGTTGAGCTGAGGAGGAAGGATAAAATAGCCCCTCCCTGACACTGTCCCTTTCCACCTAGCCATGCCCATGATAGACTAGCCACACTCTCAAAAGCCCAGTATAGCCCCTAGACTGCCCAACTCTGTCTACAAGACATTCTTAATACTCCCACAAAAAACAGCTACTCCAACAAAATGTTTACCAGATTCTGTAAAAATAAGCTTTCATACCCCACCCCTGTCATTGGGCACCTGGCAAACATAGATTAAAAAAACCTCATGACCTGTTGGTATTTCATAAAAGTTTGCTATCATTCATGTATAAAAAAAAAAAAAAAAAAAAAAAGGGATTTTTCTTTTCTTCTTGAGAAAATGTGAGTTAAAGGGTGTTTAAATTTACAATGAAGCTAATATTGCTGCATCAGTTGTGTACTTCCCACAAATGCCCATTGGCCAATAGGTACTTCATGCTAATGTTCATTGGCAAATAGGTACTTCCTGCTAATGTTCATTGGCTGGTGTTAGCAAAAAGTATGGACCTCAATAAGTTTCAAAATTCAAACAGTGTTTACCTCATGTTTTCTTTTTTTTCATACAAACAAATAATGACAGGACCTTTTATTGAAAACCATTTCAAAATGGCCTCAATGTCCTTTTAAGACCAGAAAGTTTATCTTCTCTGTCCATGTTCCCTCATTGCTATTACAACAGTAATATTATTTAATCCACATATAAACTTTAGGGCCGATTTATTAAAGTGCGGATGGACATGATACGATGTAGCGTATCATGTCCGCCGCACATCGATAAATGCCGACAGCATGCGCTGTCTGCATTTATCATTGCACAAGCAGTTCTGGTGAACTGCTTGTGCAATGCCGCCCCCTGCAGATTTGCGGCCAATCGGCCGCTAGCAGGGGGTGTCAATCAGCCCGATCATATAGGATCGGTGGATTGATGTCCGCAGCCTCAGAGCAGGCGGACCAGTTATGGAGCAGCGGTCTTAAGACCGCTGCTTCATAACTGCTGTTTCTGGCGAGCCTGAAGGGCTTGATAATTTGGCCCCTAAGTATTTACCAAGCATTCCAAAATTAAGACGAATTAAGGAGCAGCAGTCTTAAGGCCATGATAAATTGGCCCTCTAGTCTGCCAGTAACCCACAAATCAATTATTGTACCTATATGGTTGTAAGTAACACTTGTGAACAGTAGATATGTGGACCCACTTGACTGCCCCTTACTTCTTTCTGCAACATATTTGTAATGCATTAAGGGTTAAGAGGCCTCTTACATTTAGTTAACATTCAGAGAAATGTCTAGAATTTTTGTGAAGATTTTACTGGACAGCCTGCTAAAATATTGTACTATCGGGATGAATACTGAACACCTGGCAACTCTAGTGGTAATAATAATAACCAGGCACTGTTCTTACTAGGGCCACAGTTATTGCCCAGTTCCACAATGTCTCATATCCTAACATCTTCTGTGCAGGAGGTATTAAAAGCCAAGCTCCCCACAAGCTATGACTTCACTTATGACTTCACTTCCATATATTGCCAATGTGCAGGTAGGGAGAGCGGAAGCTTCTTCTTTTTCATTAAAAAGTGGGTGCTATTCCTGTGTCTGCTTATTCACACCTACCTCCGCCCCTTGCCTTGACCCCTATCTGTTACACTGGCCTGACTTGTGGTCAAACACCCCTCTTGCCAAATGTCCAGAGCTACCTGTAACACTGCATCAAAACTATGAAAAATTCTAACAATATTTCTAGGGCTACATGAATTCTGTAGAACCTTAAACTCATACATTCCCTTCATTTTTCTTTCAGAAAGTGAGCACTATTGTTTTTAGCAGTGCTGAAGAATTAGAACTGCTCTTTGATGATCTTAATTCTGAGGGAAGTGGTTACCTAACTTATGAAGAGTTCACCACAGGATTAAGTAAGAACAAAATACCATTAATATGCAGCATTGAATCAGTGGCTCATATATTGGGGCATATTTATCAAGCTCCGAATGGAGCTTGATGCCCCGTGTTTCTGGCGAGCCTGCAGGCTCACCAGAAACAGCAGTTATGAAGCAGCGGTCACAAAGACCACTGCTTCATAACCCTGTCTGCCTGCTCTGAGCAAGCGGACAGACATCGCCGGAAATCAACCCGATCGAGTACAATCGGGTTGATTGACACCCCCCTGCTGGCAGCCTATTGGCCGCGAGTCTGCAGGGAGGGGCATTGCACCAGTAGCTCTTGTGAGCTGCTAGTGCAATGCTGAATACATATTCAGCGAGGTCTGTCGGACCTGGTCCGACAGACCTTGATAAATAGAGGCCATTGTCTTATTTATGGAATGTAATTCAGAATGTAATTGTCTTCAATAAAGATACTCTCTCTCATTCTCTCTCTCTCTCTTTCTCTCTCTCATTCTTTCCCTCTCTCTCTCTCTCTCTCTCTCTCTCTCTCTCTCTCTCTCTCTCCTCTCTCTCTCTCTCTCTCTCTCTCTCTCCTCATTCTCCCTCTCTTTCATTCTCTCTCTTTTTCATTCTCTCTCTCTCTCACTCTTTTTCATTCTCTCTCTCTCCCTCTTTTTCATTCTCTCTCTCTCCCTCTTTTTCATTCTCTCTCTCTCTCCCTCTTTTTCATTCTCTCTCTCTCTCCCTCTTTTTCATTCACTCTCTCTCTCCCTCTTTCATTCTCTCTCTCTCTCTCCCTCTTTTTCATTCTCTCTCTCCCTCTTTTTCATTCTCTCTCTCTCCCTCCCTCTTTTTCATTCTCTCTCTCGCTCCCTCTCTTTCATTCTCTCCCTCCCTCTCTCTCATTCTCTCTTTCATTCTCTCTCTCTCTCATTCTCTCTCTCTCTCTCTCTCTCTCTCTCTCTCTGTGTGTATCACAGTATACAAACATAAAAACATATAGTTCAGGAAATGTTTATTTCTTCACCTCTAAAGCTTTTATTATAAAGAATATGTATACATTTATAATAAAGAGTAGACATGTGCACGGGCACAAAAATAGTTTTGTACGAAAGATTTGTTTAGGATTTATTTAAACGTACGGTTCACCCGGGTTTCGCCCATGCAGACATTTGATTCGGACAAATATTGGATTTGTTATCAGTATTTACAATGGGAAATAACCTATTTTTTAATGTTAAAAGAACATACAACTCCTGTATGACTAGAATCCAGGATTTAGTGCTTGACTGGCTGTTCCTAACATCAGTCATTAGTAATACTATAACAGGATTGGACAGGGGATGAGGGACAAATGAATGATAAGACCCACTGTACATAATTACAAACAAAGAAACTTATTGACCAAACATAATAACTCCTTCCCCAATTACTGCACTTTTTTTTATCAAACAGCATGAATAAATGAACAAATAGATTTGGTCAAGCAATCATTATTTTTTGTCCGTTTCATTCAATAATGTATTTTGCTGTTCTTATATCAAACAAGTCAACAAATCAGCAAAATCCCTCTAATAAAGAGTATTTTGGGACTTGGGTATTTTAGTTGAATAATAAAATACTATAATTTACTAGATCATTTTATTTTTACATTAATGTCTCATGGTAGCTGTGTCGTTAAGCCCTTCAAAGATATAAACATATAAAGTCCTACGGAGGAGTAGCATGTACTGCTTAGCAGGACACAACTGGAGCGGCATTTGTATGTTCCAATTACTAGGAAACTGTGTCCTCCTCAAGACTTTTTTGAAAATGTTCCTGCTACAGGAGTTTAACTATGTTCTTAATCCCTATGTGGTGTTATCAATGGACATTAGTGTAATGATTTATGATTGCACTAAGATATCAATGTAACTGGGATACAAATGAAAAGGAAACAATTCATTTACACTTTTATTAGGACACTACATTATTATTTGGTATTCTAATGTTTTTGGTGGCATTCTGCTGTCTCTTTGCAGACTAAACATTACTAGATGAACTTTGTATTAGTATGTTTGAATGTTACACCTTGTCTGTGGATGAAGAACAAAAGTCTCTTTCATCGAGATTATCACAGACATTTCATTTTTCCGACTAGATCTCTATCCACTTACAAATGTTTTTATTTAAATGGTGTTCAGTAGGACATGGAAGTCATCAAAAGGATTGTAGGAGACCACAAAAAGGATGCTTACAATGTTCCCTTGATCCTTCCTCAAGGAAATAATACTGTGATTTGTTTACCCTGATGCTAGCTATGCTCATAAAAGTGTCAGTATCTTATGAGAGCCAGTAAATGTCTCACAAAGCCAATTATAATTAAGAAATAAAATGTTCTGTCTGGTGCTTGCAATGGTCCAAGATAAACGAACATTGGCTACAGTTAATTATGACTTAGAATAGATAATGAGCTATCAGATGTGGAATTACTGTAAAAGCTCTGCGGTAGTAGAATGAACATTACAACTTGTTGGCCTACTGATGAATCCACTTAAAAGGGATACTAATTACACAGTAACATAACATATAAAACTGGCATGTCCAGAAGACAAGTTATTAAACCACTTTAAAGTTTTTTTTATACTGATAAAATAGAATATGTCCTTTTTCAACATATACCTTTAACTATTTCTAATAATCTCGATGAAGTGTCCCATTGTATACAAATACAAAAATTAATCATTTTTAATTAGAATTTTTTTGTATATAATTTTTTGTTTACTCGTGTTGCATATAAACAAGCATTAAAAAAAAACAGTGCCACAGTTAGATATATTTGAATAGCATCATAGAAGAGCCAGATAATTTTGTATATACCTTAAATGGACATTGTGCTGTAAAATTGTTTTCCCTACAATGTTCTAGATTACGAGTGGAGCGCTGTTTGGATTTTAGAAAAAGGATTGGATTTTTGAACTCTGGACTTGTGAATATGTACCTGTACCTGTATATCTATTACCATATATAGATATAGATATTTATTTTTCATGAACACTGTCATATATATATATATATATATATATATATATATATATATTTAATATTAAAAAGTACATTATTTTATATGTGAAGAACATAGGAATGTAAAATATGCATTTTGCGCATCAGGTTTTGCGATTTAGATCTTAAAGGGACATTATACACTCATTTTTTTCTTTGCATAAATGTTTTGTAGATGATATATTTATATAGCCCATAAAGTTTTTTTTTTAAATAAATGTATAGTTTTGCTTATTTTTAAATAGCATTGCTCTGATTTTCAGACTCCTAACCAAGCCCCAAAGTTTTATGTGAATACCGTCAGCTACCTTCTCCAGCTTGCTCCTGTTTGTGTAAAGGGTCTTTTCATATGCAAAAGAAGGGGGAGGGGGGAGTGTCTTATTTGTCACTTGCAGTGGGCTTTCCAGCTACCTTTTCAACAGAGCTAAACTGAGAGCTTCTAAGTAAGTTTTTAAACAGTTTAATACTGAATTTTTATATCAGTATCTGTGCATCCTATTCTTTATAGTAGTGTCTATTACATGCAGTTATATGAAAATGAGTATATACTGTCCCTTTAACACAGTTGGGTTAATGCATATGAAGACTTACCCCTAGATTACGAGTTTTGAGCGCTATAGGGAAAGTAAAGAACGCCACAAAAGTGGCGTTATTTAATTCCCTATAGCGCTGCTATTACAAGTTTTGAAAAACACGGCTTATGCGTGCGATATAGAAATTTTAAGCTCCATACCGCACACAATACAAGTGCTGTGTTTGACGTGCTCATGCACGCTTTCCCCATAGACATCAATGGGGAGAGCCGGCAAAAAAAAAGTCCAACACCTGCGATCGCGGAAACAAAAGCTCCACAACGCAGCCCCATTGATGTCTATGGGGGAAAAAAATACAGTTTAAACCTAACACCCTAACATAAAACCCGAGTCTAGACATCCCTATTCCGCTGCTTCCAATATCGCTGCCACCTAAATAAAGATATTAACCCCTAAACCTCTGGCCTTCCACATCACTACCACTAAATAAACCTATTAACCCATAAACCGCCAGCCCCCCACATTGCAACAACCTAAATTAAACTATTAACCCCTAACCCTAACGTAACCCTAACCCTAACACCCCCTAACATTAACATAATGAAATTAGATCTAAATTAAAGTTACAATTATTAACTAAATAATACCTATTTAAAACTAAATACATACTTACCTGTGAAATAAAACCTAAGCTCGCTACAATATAAATAATAGTTACATTGAAGCTAGCTTAGGTTTTATTTTTATTTCACAGGTAAGTTTGTATTCATTTTAACTAGGTAGACTAGTTAGTAAATAGTTATTAACTATTTACTAACTACCTACCTAGCTAAAATAAATACAAACTTACCTGTGAAATAAAACCTAAGCTGCCTTACACTAAAACCTAACATTACAACAAAAATAATAATAATAATTATCCGAAAAAATAAAGATTATTCCTATTCTAATACCCTTTAAAAAAAAAAAAAACAGCTCTTTTGCTCCAAAAAAATACAAACACCCCCTAACACTATACAAACCCCCACCCCCAAACTACAAAGGGCCCTTAAAAGGGCCTTTTGTAGGGCATTGCCCTAAGTTAAACAGCTCTTTTGCTCCAAAAAATAAACACCCCCTAAAAATATACATTACACAAAATAACAAACAAATTATCAAAAATAAGAAAAAAATATTCCTATTCTAATACCCATAAAAAAACACCCCAAAATAAAAAATCTAATCTAGAATAAACTACCAATGGTCCTTAAAAGGGCCTTTTGTAGGGCATTGCCCTAAAGATATCAGCTCTTTTAGTGAAAAAAAGTACTAAGACCCACTAACATTACAAACCCCCACCCCCCAAAACCCACAAAATAAAAAAAACTATCTAAAAAACCTAAGCTACCCATTGCCCTGAAAAGGGCATTTGTATGGGCATTGCCTTTAAAAGGGCATTTAGCTATTTTACTGCCCAGACCCTAAACTAAAAAAACCCCACCCAAAAAGACCTTAAAAAAGCCTAACACTAACCCCCTGACGATACACTTACAGTTTTTGAAGTCCCGCTTGAAAGATCTTCATCCCGGAGTTGAAGTCCTGATCCAGGTGGCGAGAAGTTTTCATCCAGATGGCCTCATCTTCATCCCGGTGGCGAAGTCCTGATCCAAGCGGCAAGAAGTCTTCATCCAGGTGACCTCTTTAATCTTCATCCAGGCGGCATTTTCTATCTTGATCGCGGAGGCGCGGAGCAGGTCCATCCTGAAGACATCCGGCATGGAGCATCCTCTTCATGCGGTCGCCACCGTACACTGAATCTTCAATGCAAGGTAAGCGATCCAAGATGGCGTCCCTTGCATTCCTATTGTCTGAAAAATTTGAATCAGCCATCAGGAATTAGAGCTGCTAAAATCCTATTGGCTGAAGATTGAAGAGGCCATCTGGATGCAGACTTCTCGCCTGGATCCGGGATGAAGATTGTTCAAGCGGGACTTCAAAAACTGTAAATGGATCGTCAGGGGGTTAGTGGTAGGCTTTTTTTAAGGGGTTTTTCTGTACAAATGCCCTTTTCAGGGCAATGGGTAGCTTAGGTTTTTTAGAATTATTTTTTTTTTGGTTGGGTGGTGGGTTTTACTGTTGGGGGGGTCTTTGTGGGGTTTTTTACAGGTAAAAGAGCTGATATCTTTGGGACAATGTCCAACAAAAGGCCCTTTTAAGGGCCATTGGTAGTCTATTGTAGGCTAGGGTTTTTTTTTTATTTTGGGTGGGCTTTTTTATTTTGATAGGGCTATTAGATTAGCTGTAATTCTTTTTTATATTGGATAATTTAATTTGTTATTTTCAGTAATTTAGTGTTTGTTATTTTTTGTAACTTAGTATTTTTTTATTTTTTGTAATTAGATACTTTTTTAATGTGTAGTTTAGTTTAATTTAATTGGTTGTTAGTTTAATTTTAGTTTAATTATTATATTAGTTTAATTGTTCGTTTAAACTTAGTTTTTTTAATTTGACAGGTAAATTTTAATTTAATTTAAGATAGGGCAATTGTAATTTTAATCTAAAGTTAGGGGGCGTTAGGTTTAGGGGTTACTAGTTTAAATCAGTTTATTGCGATGTAGGGGGCTTTCGGTTCAGGGGTTAATAGTTTAGTATATTTTGTTGTGGGGGGCCTGCGGTTTATGGGTTAATAGGTTTATTATAGTGGCGGCGGTGTAGGGCTTAATAACTTTAGTATAGTGGGGGTGATGTGGGCGGACGGCAGATTAGTGGTTAATAATATTTAAATAGTGTTTGCGATATGGGAGGGCGGCGGTTTAAGGGTTAATAACTTTAGTATAGTGGTGAGGATGTCAGAGAGTGGTGGAATAGGGGTTAATAATTTTTTTAAAGTGTCGGCGATATCGGGAGCGGCAGATTAGGGGTTAAAAACTTTAAAATAGTGTTTGCGATGCGGGAGGGTCTCAGTTTAGGGGTTAATAGGTAGTTTATGGGTGTTAGTGTACTTTTTAACACTTTAGTTATTAGTTTTATGTTACAGCTTTGTAGCGTAAAACTCATAACTACTGACTTTAGATGGCGTTACGGATCTTGTCGTTATAGGCTGTAATGCTCGTTTTTTAGCCTCACAACAAAACTCGTAATACCGGCGCTATGGGAATCCCATGAAAAAACGTCATTTTTAGGAGTGCGGTATTGACGTTGCGGTACAGGCCAAAAGGGTTGCGGTACAGCTATACCGACAAGACTTGTAATGGCTGCATTAGGGAAAATGATGCGTTATGGGCCACAACGCTGCTATTTGACTCATAATGAAAAACTCGTAATCTAGGTGTTAGTAATCTTACGGCATGTTGTTGAAATATTATATATAAAATATTTTTAAAAAATCATTAAAATTCTTAAAAATTAGTTAACATACTGTAAAATATATAGATATATTCTATGTATTATTTAAAAAATATTGTGAAAAAAATGTAATAATTTAAATTATTATTTTTTTTAATATTTTATATCTAATATTTTAATAACATGCCCTAAGATTACAAAATTATTTGAGGTACCATCTCCTACAAAGCATGTGCACAAGTTGACAGGGTATATGTATACTAGTCTTTGATTGGCTGATGCCTGTCAAAAATATACAGGGGGCGGCAAATGTGGGGGGAAAATGAATTCTACTGCTTCTTTGAAATTCAGAGTAAGTGTTAATGTATTGTCTTTTTATAATGTGCTTGTTAATTATGTTAATCTACTGTATTTAGTGGTCCTATAAATATATATTTCAATATGAATATGATACTGTTCATGTAAAATATATATCTATACCTATATATCTATAGGAATGTATATATATATATTGGTCTAGTTTTACATGTATATATATATATTTATGTGTGTGTGTGTATTGAAGAATACATAGAACATATTCTGCTATGTGAAGAACATTGGAATGTGAAATATTAGTATTTGATGTAGTGTTTAGCGCTCTTAAATATACATGGTTGGGTTAGCGTGCGTGAGTATGGGTGTTATTTTTTTCATTTTTTTTAATCTAATAATCCACCTCTGGATAATTGCTTTTATGGGGACATGATTGACACCCAAAAATAAAACTGTTTTATAAATAATATTCTTAGGATTATTGTTTGACTGATGTTATAAACAGTAACTCATTAAAGGGACATTATACACTAGAATTTTCTTTGCATAAATGTTTTGTAGATGATCCATTTATATAGCCTATACAGGGATTTTAGTTTTTTTTAAAAAAGTGTTAGTTTTGCTTATTTTTAAATAACATTGTGGTGATTTTCAGACTCCTAAACAAGCCTCAAAGTTCTAGAAGAATACTGATGTATACCTACTCCAGCTTGCTCCTGTTTGTGTAAAGAGTCTTTTCATATGCATATGAAGGGGGAGGGGGGAGTGTCTGCTCTTTTTTGCTATAGAACCACTTTCAGTGGATGTTCCAGCTAACTTTTCAACAGAGCTAACCTGGGAGCTTCTAAGTAAATTGTTTAATGGTTTTATTCTGGATTTTTAGATCAGTATCTGTGCATATTATTCTTTATAGTAGCGTCTATTACATGCAGTTAAATGAAAATTGGTGCATACTGCCCCTTTAAGTAATTACAGCTGCACCACAGTAGATAAGGCTGAACAGGGGCATTCCTTGGGTATAACTGAAGGTGTCTCACAGTCGCCATTGTATTGTCTAAGTCTTGTAGCCCTGCAGACCTAGGAGCTTATCATAGCAATTGCATGCTGTCAAGTCTGTCTCAGAATACACAATACACTTAAAGGGACAGTCTACACCAGAATTTTTATTGTTTAAAAAAATAGATAATCCCTTTATTACCCATACCCTAGTTTTGCATAACCAACACACATATAAATACACGTTTTACCTCAGTGATTATCCTGTATCTAAGTCTCTGGAAACTGCCCCCTTATTTCAGTTCTTTTGACAGACATCCATTTTAGCCAATCAAAAATGGCTCACTGGAACTTCACGTGCGTGAGCACAGTGTTATCTATATGAAACACATGAACTAACACCCTCTAGTGGTGACAAACTGTCAAAATTCCCTGGATTTTTTTTTTTTAAGTTACATTCTCTATCTGAATCATGAAAGTTTATTTTGGACTAGACTGTCCCTTTAATACACTGATAGAAAATACACAATATGCTTCTTGCAATGACAGAAAAAAAACTTGGATGGAAATCTAGAAACAAATACAAATTAATGTTTACTGAAAACACTGCAATTTATTTGATATGCTTAAAAAAATATGGTATCAGCTTCGGGTGCTTCCATATTAAAGGGACATTAAGCCCAAAAAAAATGTTTCATGATTCAGGTAGAGAATACAATTTTAAACAACATTCCTATTTACTTCTATTATCTAATTTGCTTTATTCTTTAGATATCTTTTGTTAAATAAATAGCAATACACAAGGGTGAGCCAATCACATGAGGCATCTATGGGCAGCCACCAATCAGAAGCTACTGAGCCTATCTAGATATGCTTTTGAGGAAAGAATATCAAGAGAATTAAAGGACCAGTCAACACAGTAGATTTGCATAATCAACAAATGTAAGATAACAAGGCAATGCAATAGCACTTAGTCTGAACTTCAAATGAGTACTACGGTAGTAGATTTTTTTCCGACAATTTTAAAAGTTATGTCTTTTTCCACTCCCCCTGTACCATGTGACAGCCATCAGCCAATCACAAATGCATACACGTACCATGTGACAGCCATCAGCCATTCACAAATGCATACACACTTATTCTTGCACATGCTCAGTAGGAGCTGGTGACTCAAAAAGTTTAAATATAAAATGACTGTGCACATTTTGTTAATGGAAGTAAATTGGAAAGTTGTTTAAAATGGCATGCTCTATCTGAATAATGAAAGTTTAATTTTGATTGAGTGTCCCTTTAAGCAAATTAGATAATAGGAGTAAATTAGAAAGTTGTTTAAAATGGTATTCTCCATCTGAATCATGAAAGAAAAAAATTGGGTTTAATGTCCCTTTAACATTGTTCTTTCCTATAAAAATCTGCATTCCAGGCAGCTTTATTGCTTTCTGTGGGTGGCAGCTCACATCTCTCTAGGGTCATCCACTTAATAAGGAATTCAATGAGGTCTACAGGAGGATTTTGCTCCATGCTGGAACATGTTGGAACATCAGGTCCACAGAAACAAAATACATATTCACTCACTTATATTTTCTTGTAATGATTACTGCAACCTACTTGCAAGTGGCCTTCCCAACTCTCAACTCAGCTAGACTGATCCACTTGAGTTACTGAACAATTTTAGCTGTTGCACTCTGCCAGTCTCTGCACTAGCTCCCAATATGCTTTAGAATCCAGTTTAAAACATGTGCCCAAAGAACAAATCTCATGAACAACTATAATTCTTTGTTTACCTCCAAATACTGACAAAACTGCTTTCTTCAATCCACCTATAAACCTATGTTGGTCTTCTACCATCATTACTACTTCTTTCTCCTGACGCCGAGAGTTCTCCCATGCTGATCCTACTCCCTGGAACTCTTTACCCTTCTCCATAAGACTTTCTCCATCGTTGCATAACTTCAAGCGTTCTTTGAAAACCCACCTACTTAGAGAGGCTTTACCACCTCTTCTGTCTCACTCGAACAACTACAATCCACATAACAAGCTACACCACACCTTCTGTCCCTCCAAATTTTAATCTGTAGATTCTAAACTTTCTGGACCAGGGTCCTCTGCCTCCATTTTTTCAGTCTGTTTTATGCATCTTCATTTCTTTTTTACCCATTGTCATTGCCTTACTTATGTACCTAGAATTATTGAAATTGTAAGGGTTTTAAAAATAGACAGTAATACAGGTAGCCCTCAGTTTACTCCGGGGTTAAGTTCCAGAAGGAATGGTTGTAAATCGAAACCATTGTAAATTGAAACCCAGTTTATAACGTAAATCAATGGGAAGTGAGGGAGATAGGTTCCAGGCCCCTCTCAAATTTGTCATAACACCTAATACTTATTTTTAAAGCTTTATAAACCTAATAAAATAATCACATAACACAGAATATATAATGAAACTAAGTTAAATGAACAAAAACACAGACTTCACTTGCATTTTTCTGCAAATACTTCTCTCTATGCATTCAAATCTGGATTGATTTATAGACAGAAAGATCTTGTTCCTTTGAAATCTGCTCGATAGCTCATGTCTGGTTAAACTGATTAATTTCAACTTGCTTGGCTTTGCTGCAACACAAGCTGACAGCTCCACCTACTGGCTATTTTAATAAATGCACTGCTTCTCAATGCTTTTCAATAGCAGTCACATGACTGGAAAAAAAAGGTTGTTATTCTGAAACGGTGTAAATTGAACCGTTGTAAAACGAGGACCACCTGTAATCTATCATGGTTTTATGTCTTTTTGATTTCCATGCATTTACATAATAGGAATGCATCCTCTCTTTCAGGAACTTTTATACACGCTGATAAAAGTCCATGGAGTCAAAAGCGAAAAAGAAAATCTACAAAAAGGATAACAGAGTTTAGCACACTACCTACTTTAGAAGAAGCTGATGATGAAGAAAGGAAACAATTTATGACTTTCATGGAACATCTCGGAGCAAATAACATTTTTGAGGCGTAAGGAAATCTAACAAAATGAAGCAATTTTATTAAAGAGCCTAAAGTTAAACAAATATGTCAGTATTACACACATAGACATACATGTGTATATTATTTTATTTTTCATTTATATGCTGAATTCCATTATTTTAATTACCGGGATACTCTTAACTCTGTTTAACAAAGTAACATACATATTATACAATTAACAAGAAAATAACTAAAATTATGGGATAGTAAAGTCAAAATTAACCTTTCATAATTCAGATAAAATAAAACTTTCCAATTTACTTCAGTTATCAAATTAGCTCTGTAATCTTGATATCCTTTGTTAAAG
Organism: Bombina bombina; assembly: GCF_027579735.1. Taxonomy (NCBI): domain Eukaryota; kingdom Metazoa; phylum Chordata; class Amphibia; order Anura; family Bombinatoridae; genus Bombina; species Bombina bombina. The sequence goes on from NC_069501.1 coordinate 377,534,035, forward strand.
GGACATTAAACACTTTGAGATTGTATTATAAAATGATAAACTATATAAATAAAAAAAAGCTGCAATATACTTTCATTATTTATTTTGTCCCATTTTCCTGTAATTTTATTCTGAAATTGTGTGCTTTTTAGTTCCTTTTAGATATGGATGTGCTGAACACTGTTATATTCCTCACAACCATTGGTTGCACACTCTAGTGACCTATTTATAACTGTCCCTAATTGGCCACAGCACAGAAGGTAACCTAAGTTACAACATGGCAGCTCCCATTGTTTTATAGACACTAAGGGGCCCATTTATCAAGCTCCGAATAGAGCTTGAAGGGCCGTGTTTCTGGCGAGTCTGAAGACCGCTGCTCCATAGCCCTGTCTGCCTGCTCTGATAAGGCGGACAGGAATCGACACAATACAACCCGATCGATTACGATCGGGTTGATTGACACCTCCCTGCTGGTGGCCGATTGGCTGCGAGTCTGCAGGGGGCGGCGTTGCACCAGCAGCTCTTGTGAGCTGCTGGTGGAATGCTGAATACGGAGAGCGTATTGCTCTCCGCATTCAGCGATGTCTGTCGGACCTGATCCGCACTGTCGGATCAGGTCCGACAGACATTTGATAAATTGGCCTCAAAAACTTTACAATTGTTTTGTCATTATTTAAACAGCTAATGAAACTTTCAAAAGCATATCTATATGTTATTCTCAAACTAATCTTTTCATTGAATGCATCATTCTATCTAGCATTTATTTAGTGTTTAATGTCCCTTTAAGAGTAAAGCTAGGTAGGCTGATAGAAGATCAGGAGTGTGCATGTGTCTTTAGCCAGCAGTGTTTGTATCTATGTAAAACATTACTATAAACAATGTTGCAAACACTGCTGCCAGATGGCTAGAGACACGTGCACACTCCTGATCTCACTTAAGAATTACTCTTTTAAAAGGATAACAAGAGAACAAAGTAAAATTGATAACATAAGTAAATTTAAAAGTTCATTAAAATATCATCCTCTATCCAAGCCAGTTTTTAGGATAAAACACATTTTCAGGTCATTTGTAACTGCTCCAAAACATTGTGCTTTTTTTAACATGAACTAATACATTTAAAAAGTTTTAAAAGTTATTGCTTTAGCTATTTATAGTTTAGTTAACTGACAAATGCAGATCATAGTGTGTTTGTTGACCTTTCACAAAAATAATTCCGGTTCTGAAAATAAAGCAGTTGCCTGGGTGCATGAAACAGTTCAACATCTAATCTCTCAGTAAAAGTCAGCAATCCCAGGACTCTCAAATATAATAAAACTTAAGTTTTACTTACATACTAAAAATAGAGAAAATTGACGTGCTGACGGTCAACAGGCATCTTTTTCTAATGACACATAACAAAGATACCTGTTGAGCATCGAAAATTCAAGTTTCTCTATTTTTAGCATGTTATTAAAAGTTAGGTTTTAGAATCCTGCTATTGTTGACTTTTACACACACCTACATATATATATATATATATATATATATGCGTGTGTGTGTGTATATATATATATATATATATATATATATATATATATATATATATATATATATATATATACAGTATGTGTGTGTATATATACACAAAGTTAAAAAAAAATTTTAAATCATCTTGCTAGTGTAATTTAATTTCTTTTTCCATCAGGCCTGTGTGTTTCTGGCCCACATCATATAGTGTTACACTGATTAAAAAAAAAAAATTCCACCACTTATATCTGGTGTAACAACATTAGTGTAAATTTTATGTAAAATTTTTTTAACATCAGTCCTCTTCTAGTGTTATTAAATTTTAGTTGCCAGGCCAGCCAGGCTGCCATTAGTGCCAGCCTGTGTGTCAGGCTGCCAGCATATACTGTGCCTACTTCCATCCACGACTCCTATCTGTTGTAACATAACATTACATTTTGTAAAAAAAAACTTTTACATCACTCTTCGAGTGTTATTTAATATTAGTTCACAGGCCAGCCTGCCACCACTAGTGCCAGCCTGTGTGTCTGGCTGCCAGCAAATACTGTGCCTAGTTCTATCCTGAGTGCCATTACTCCTATCTGTTGTAACATTTTTGTAACTTTTTTAAAAACAAACTGTTACATCATTCTGCTATTGTTATTTAATTGCAGTTGCCTGCCTGCCAGTGTGTGTGCCAGGCCCACTTGCCAACTAGTTACACCAATCATATTTGTTGTAACAGTATTGTTAATATTTAAAATGAAAAATTGCTAGATTGTGAATCATCAGTTTGCTCGTGCCATTGAATTGCAGTTTCCTCCTGCCTGCCAGCGTGTGTGCCAGGCCCACTAGCCAACTAGTGCCACCAATCATATTTTTTGTAACAGTATTGAAATTTTTTAAATCATAACTTTTTTGACTGTGAATCTTCAGTCTCCTAGTGCCATTGAATTGCAGTTTCATCCTGCCTGCCAGCCTGTGTGCCAGGCCCACTTGCCAACTAGTTACACCAATCATATTTGTTGTAACAGTATTGTTAATATTTAAAATAAAAAATTGCTAGATTGTGAATCATCAGTTTGCTAGTGCCATTGAATAGCAGTTTCCTCCTGCATGCCAGTGTGTGTGCCAGGCCCACTAGCCAACTAGTGCCACCAATCATATTAGTTGTAACATTATTGAATTTTTTTTAAATCATAACTTTTTTGACTGTGAATCTTCAGTCTCCTAGTGCCATTGAATTGCAGTTTCCTCCTGCCTGCCAGCGTGTGTGCCAGGCCCACTTGCCAACTAGTTACACCAATCATATTTGTTGTAACAGTATTGTTAATATTTAAAATTAAAAATTGTTAGATTGTGAATCATCAGTTTGCTAGTGCCATTGAATTGCAGTTTCCTCCTGCCTGCCAGCATGTGTGCCAGGCCCACTATCCAACTAGTGCCATCAATCATATTTTTTGTAACAGTATTGAAATTTTTTTAAATCATAACTTTTTTGACTGTGAATCTTGAGTCTCCTAGTGCCATTGAATTGCAGTTTCCTCCTCCTCAAATCTATCTATCTTGTGGTTGTGCAAATGGACTGTTTGCAGTTGTTTGCGGTGCGTTAGACTTGGAGTTTGCTCTGTCACTGTGAAGCGGCCGTAACACTTACACTACCTGATAGATACGACATCATAACTGATGTTTTAAAGCACGTTATTGCAAACAATTTGGGAATGTTAGGTGATTTAGGCCCTTTATGGGTTAAAAGCAGACTCTGCATCAACTATGTAATTTTCCATGGGAGTTTTGCCATGGATCCCCCTCCAGCATGCCACAGTCCCTGTGTTAGTCCCCTTGAAACAACTTTTCCATCACTATTGTGGCCAGAAAGAGTCCTTGTAGGTTTTAAAGTTCGCCTGCCTATTGAAGTCAATGGCGGTTCGCTGGTTCGCGAACAATACCGGAAGTTCAAGTCCGCCGTTCGCGAACCAAAATTTTTAAGTTTGCGACATCACTAACTGTAAATAGTAGGGGGCCGAGAATGGAACTTTGGGGAGCACCACACGTGACTTGGAGAGGGAGGGAGTCACTGTTAGAGACAGAGACATATTATGATCGATCCGACACATATGATTTAAACCAGGTTAACGGGCGATCAGCAATACCAGAGTTTTTTAGTTTGAGAAGTAGTATGTCATGGTCCACTGTGTCAAAAGCCTTTGCAAAATCAAGGAAAATAGCTCCAGTTAGGTCTCCTTGTTTCATGCCAGTTTGGATGTCGCTGCAAACTTTTAGGAGGGCAGTTGTAGTGGAGTGATTCGGTCTAAAACCTGATTGATCAGGGGTCAGATAGTTAGAAAGTTGATAATACTCGCATAATTGCGTATGGACGCATTTTTCTAAGATTTTTTACAATACAGGGAGCAATGATATAGGACGATAGTTAGAAACCAAGGTTAACTCCCCACTTTTATGAATAGGCACTACTCTTGCAGTTTTCCAGAGTTTGGGTATGTATCCAGACACCAAGGATTCCTTAATTAGGGTTGTGACAGGCTTAGCAATTGCCGGCGCACTGAGCTTCAACAGCATTGCTGGGATTTGATCAGGTCCTGACTGGTTTTTCATTTTTAGATTATTGAGGTGTTTCTTAATGACATTGAAGGGTACAGGTCTAAAATTGAACTTTTCTATATTGGGTCTTTGCTGTTTTAGTGGGGCCTGATCCACATTTGTAGCTTTCGGATACGTGCAATTTATATATATATATATATATATATATATATATATATATATATATATATATATATATATATATATATATATATATATATATATATATATATATATATATATTATATATATATATATACACACACTCATATATATACATAAACACACACACACACTGACAGGGGAGAACTACCATTGTTGCAGCAGGTGCAGTGGCCCAAGTGCTGGGTGGTGGGTAGATGTTTGCAGAGTGAGTGCAATCCAAATGCAGGGGAGCCTTTAATTAGTACCGGTTGCAGCAGGTCTGTCTATATACCCTCAAAATATTATACAGAGCAGTATGTATACATACCTCCCAACATTTGTGGCTGGGTATCAGGGACATATGAGGTTTTTTGGTTTCCCATCCCCATTGTCTGGGTGGAGCTGGGTTGGGATTGGTCAGATCATAGGTAGTTAGTGGTCGGGATTGTCGGGGTATCTGGGTGATCAGTGGGTGAGTCTGGACAGTTTGTGGGTGTGTACAGTTTGTGGGTGTCTGTGCACTTCTTGGGTGGGGCAAAAGGAAATTCTGCAAAAGAGGAACATATAACTGTCTCAGAGGGACAGCAGGACAGATTTCAGAATCAGGAACTGTCCCTCTAAAATAGGGACAGTTGGAATATATTATCACTAGATCTGCTACTGTATATAGATAGATAGATAGATAGATAGATAGATAGATAGATAGATAGATAGATGTTTATTATATTAAATCCAGTGAGTGTCCATCATTATGCTGTTATAATGTGTGTGTGTGTATCTTGTAGGACCTCTGCTTAAATTTGGAGTACCACTATATTCCTAGAAATTATAACACATAATTATGAAATTTTAAGTCAAGGAGAATGCATTAGGTCTGTTTTGTCTAGAGATATAATTACATATATTAATAGTTTAAGGGTCATTATAGAGAGTTATATACTGGATTCACAACACACTAATAAGCTATTCAGCCAATCTCTATATGTTTTTTTCTGCAACATGTATAACTAATTATTTACAAAGGATTTATTTTACTGTGACTAGAGGTTTACAGAAATATCCTGTTGGGCCACCAACTGGACAGCCCCAGTGTAGAGGAATATACCTAGTTTGATATAGTCAATGTGCAGCAATCTTCAAAGCTAGGGTTAATAACCATTAGCAATTTACTTTGTACATTCTTCTGTCATTTCTTACCTTTACTTTTCCAGTGAGACTGATATTTGGAAACTCTGGACTAAACTTGGTCATGATGAGCCTTATTTACTTGAAAACCTTGAGGAATTTTTGGCTAAAGTAACAAGTCAAATTAAAGAAGCCAGACAAGAAAAAGAGACTTTGGAGATGGTATTAAAAAAGTAAGTTGGATTTAACAGTTTAATTAAATATTGTATCCTCAAGCACATATTTTCAGAGCAAAAGCAGACAATGCATTCCCTTTATGAGTTCTGGAACATTCTTATACATTTTATTCAAAGGACGAGGTGTAAGTAATATTCCTAAGGATATATTTATAAGAGTTAGTAGGAAACATGTGAGCATTTTACATCAGGGAAATAGTTACAGCGTTATAATAAAAAAGTGAGCTACTATGAAGTTTTAGGGAGCATTTGCTTGAGATAGTTTTATAGGGGTAATATTATTAACGGAAGAAAAAAACTTAGGTAGTATAAGAGGTTAAAAATATGGTTATGAAGAAATTATTGCTATTTAAGGTATACTAAGCATTTACTGTTTTTGTGGAAGAATTGTGCTTTGTCCCACACCAACAAGCAAAATCTGTAACCTAGGTTTTCAAAAAGCTCCACTTTGCCTAAAGTGTTTTCAGGTTACAGAATTTGCCTTTTCCTAGGGACAAGCAGTGCACAATATGTCACAAAACCAAGAAGTATATAAAGGTACATGAAACCCAAACCTTTTTTTTCATGATTCAGATAGAGTGAACAATTAAAACAAAATAATTACAAAAATGCTATTATCAAATGTATTTTGTTCTCATAGTATCCTTGGTGTAAAAGCAGGTAGGTAGTCAAGGGAATGCACATATCTTTAGCACTATACAGCAGCAGTTCTGTGAGAATATTAACAGTTTTACATTGTGCAAACACTAGTGCCATCTAGGGGTCAATAGCATTGTTGCAAAATTCCTGCCATATCATTCTCCATATGCTACCTACCTGTATATGTTACCTACCTAGGTATTCTCTTCAACAAAGAATTTAAAACGAACAAAGTAAATTTGTTAGTAAATTTGTTAGTAAATTTGTTAGTAAATTTGTTAGTAAAAGTAAACTAAAAACTTTTTAAAATTGTAACTTAATAAAAAACAAAAAACAACTGATCGGATCAGCCAATCGGATTGAACTTGATTCTGATTGGCTGATTCCATCAGCCAATCAGAATATTCCTACCTTAATTCCGATTGGCTGATAGAATCCTATCAGCCAATCGGAATTCGAGGGACGCCATCTTGGATGACGTCATTTAAAGGAACCGTCATTCGTCGGTCAGTCGTCGGCCAGGATGGATGTTCGGTGTCGGAGGTCTTCAGGATGCTGCCACTCCGCTCCGGATGGATGACGATAGAAGATCCCGCTTGGATGAAGACTTCAATCGGATGGAAGACCTCTTCTGCCCCGCTTGGATGAAGACTTCTACCGGATGGAGGACCTCTTCTTGCTCCGCTTGGATGAAGAATTTGGCTCGGCTGGGTGAAGACGACTCAAAGTAGGGAGATCTTCAGGGGCTTAGTGTTAGGTTTATTTAAGGGGGGTTTGGGTTAGATTAGGGGTATGTGGGTGGTGGGTTGTAATGTTGGGGGGGGGTATTGTATGTTTTTTTTTACAGGCAAAAGAGCTGAACTTCTTGGGGCATGCCCCGCAAAGGGCCCTGTTCAGGGCTGGTAAGGTAAAAGAGCTTTGAACTTTAGTAATTTAGAATAGGGTAGGGCATTTTTTTATTTTGGGGGGCTTTGTTATTTTATTAGGGGGGCTTAGAGTAGGTGTAATTAGTTTAAAATTGTTGTAATATATTTCTAATGTTTGTAAATATTTTTTTATTTTTTGTAACTTAGTTCTTTTTTATTTTTTGTACTTTAGTTAGTTTATTTCATTGTATTTATTTGTAGGAATTGTATTTAATTTATTTATTGATAGTGTAGTGTTAGGTTTAATTGTAGATAATTATAGGTATTTTATTTAATTTATTTATTGATAGTGTAGTGTTAGGTTTAATTGTAACTTAGGTTAGGATTTATTTTACAGGTAAATTTGTAATTATTTTAACTATTTTAGCTATTAAATAGTTCTTAACTATTTAATAGCTATTGTACCTGGTTAAAATAAATACAAAGTTACCTGTAAAATAAATATTAATCCTAAAATAGCTATAATATCATTATAATTTATATTGTAGCTATATTAGGATTTATTTTACAGGTAAGTATTTAGCTTTAAATAGGAATAATTTATTTAAGAAGAGTTAATTAATTTCGTTAGATTAAAATTATATTTAATTTAGGGGGGTGTTAGTGTTAGGGTTAGACTTAGCTTTAGGGGTTAATACATTTATTAGAATAGCGTGAGCTCCAGTCGGCAGATTAGGGGTTAATAATTGAAGTTAGGTGTCGGCGATGTTAGGGAGGGCAGATTAGGGGTTAATACTATTTATTATAGGGTTAGTGAGGCGGATTAGGAGTTAATAACTTTATAATAATAGCGGTGCGGTCCACTCGGCAGATTAGGGGTTAATAAGTGTAGGCAGGTGGAGGCGACGTTGTGGGGGTCAGATTAGGGGTTAATAAATATAATATAGGGGTCGGCGGTGTTAGGGGCAGCAGATTAGGGGTACATAGGGATAATGTAAGTAGCGGCGGTTTACGGAGCGGTAGATTAGGGGTTAAAAATAATATACAGGGGTCAGCGATAGCGGGGGCGGCAGAATAGGGGTTAATAAGTGTAAGGTTAGGGGTGTTTAGACTCGGGGTACATGTTAGAGTGTTAGGTGCAGACGTAGGAAGTGTTTCCCCATAGGAAACAATGGGGCTGCGCTAGGAGCTGAACGCGGCTTTTTTGCAGGTGTTAGGTTTTTTTTCAGCTCAAACAGCCCCATTGTTTCCTATGGGGGAATCGTGCACGAGCACGTTTTTGAGGCTGGCCGCGTCTGTAAGCAACTCTGGTATCGAGAGTTGAAGTTGCGTTAAATATGCTTTACGCTCCTTTTTTGGAGCCTAACGCAGCCATTCTGTGGACTCTCAATACCAGAGTTATTTTAAAGGTGCGGCCAGAAAAAAGCCAGCGTTAGCTACGCGGGTCGTTACCGACAAAACTCTAAATCTAGCCGTTAATAAATTGTTATTATTATTATTCCCACTTATCCACATAATAAAAATGAAAAAAATTAATACACTCAAGAATATGAGTAAAACACAAACACATAAAAGTTCCATAAAGGAAATATAAAATCAAACCTAATATTATACCTAATAAAAGCATAATCCATCATTTAGGGGTTTCAGTCAATAAAAGCTGCATGTCCCTATTCATACCTTCTGGTTTCATAGTCCCCAATCTATGGATCCAGTATGTCTATATATACTATATATAGTATATTTTGATGTACAGTTCATGAGATCCCTTATCTCATACTTATCATTGGCACCAAAAGTTTGATTCTTTGGATGTATATGAGCACAACACTCACAGTTGTCCCTTCCACATCCAAAAAAAGCTTTTGAGAGTGAAAACAGCCAATTCGTTCTTTTTTCCTGTTTTAATAAGCTTGGACAAATAATGTTTTTGAGGCTCATATTTTTTTTATACACTATTTGCAATCATTTGATATGCATCTGCTAAGGACAATGTAATTTTAAAGAGAGTAAATTAGCATTAAAAGGGACACATTTTCTTAAAACATATAAAATAAACATACAATTTTATGTGTGGAATGGGAACTTTACAAGAAACAATTAATGGTGAATTAGAATACATTGTAGAGGTTTCTTTGAGGCAGTAAGTATTAGTAGTAGGCATTACAGGGGAGCCCCTATGTGCCCCCCTACCACTCAGTCCAGCATCAAGCCATGCCCATGAAACACCCAACTCTTGCCGTGGTCTGCCCACAAATCAACAGTGGGCCTCCTGGAAGAGCCCCTCCCAAAGAAATGTCATGGGTAGGCCACTGATTAGTTGGAAGTACACTATTTACACACTTTATATTTTCAACATGTTTAAATGGCACAATTTTGTTATGTAATATGAAAATAAAGGTTTTTCTGTATACTGGCATGGAATTCTATCTGTGACGTCTTGTCTGACATGGATGAAATAAGTTTCTCCATTTTTTGAGCATATTGTTTAAGTATTTCTGGAAAAAAAAATCTTCTATTCTATATTTTGGTAGAATTATTTGTACATTTGAATGTATATATAAAACGTGAGCTATTTTGATATTATTTTGCAGAACAGGATTAAAGCAAAATGTCCAGAGTCACATGTTAATTAAACCTTCCCTGACTTCACAACCCACTTATATCTGGTGAGGTCACCAAAATCATGGACACTCACTATTGCCAATTAGCAGTAAAGTGCACAATATCTGCCTCTCCAATGCAAGATGACACTAGGGTTTTGTTTTTTTGGAGTTTTTTTGTGCACACATTTTAATTACACATCAGTGTGACAAGTTCCTCCTGGACTTTTTCAGAGCACCAACACAAATATACCTGTATAAGGAAAGCTTATGCAGTCCACTGTAACGATTCAAATTGGCCGTACTGGCCAAACACATGCATTGAATACTATAATATGATATGATAGCTAGGAAGTGTACTGCAAAGATTTATCACCTGACCAAGCAGGAAAGTATCCCTCTTAGTGAAGACCCCCCTAAGAAGCTGCTTGCCTCATTAGGTTAGTAATCCACCTTTATAACACTTATATTGTATGTGTACTTGTCTCTCAAAGGCGAATATCTGAACATAATGAAGAAGTACAACACTTATATGAGGAGATGGAGCAGCAGATGAATGAAGAAACAAAGAGATTGCGTAATGAGGTATATAATGTGGGAACAGCATGTATTTAAAGGGGAACAGCACACTTATAAATTGCAGTAATAATAATCTAGAGGGAGAATGGAATGCTAAATAGACCAATAAGGTACAGCATGTAGAATTTGAGGGTTCATGGGGGTAGTATGGGGCAAATGCTCTTACTGGCTTGGGCACATGTTTCAAGTCTGATACTGGGATAGGCAGTAACATAGTAACATAGTAGATAAGGTTGAAAAAAGTTCAACCTAAACAAATCTAAAATGCTTACAAAAGCTCCAGTTCAGCTTAAATAACCCCACTAAAAGGTGACTCATTTAATACTAGCAATCATATCCATGAATTTTGTTTATATACAGAAATGTGAGTTAAGGATGCTCTTAACTCAGACACAGTGCAAATTGGAGGGCAATGTGAGTCATTGGAAATCATTTTTTATTTGCTAATAAATATAGGAGGGCTCTGAAATTAAGCTTCTATCTCAGTCACAAAAAAAACTATACAATACATCCATGATGCATGCTACTTAAAACAAAAGAATCTGCTCTTTCAAATAAGGGGTCAATTGACCCTCTAATTAGTACCTGGTCAATGTAAAAAAATGCAAATTGCTAACCAATTATAGTTATAAAGGTGAGTGGGTGCTGAAACTGTGTCTCTTTCTTAGCAAGAATTAAATTCATAAATCCATGATACCCGTAGGGGCCGATTTATGAGCCAAATACGATCGGGTTGATTGACACCCCCTGCTAGCGGCAGATTGGCCACAAATCTGTAGGGGGCGGCATTGAACCAGCAATTCACAAGAACTGCTGGTGCAATGATAAATACCGACAGCGTATGCTGTCTGCATTTATAGATGTGCAGCGGACATGATAGGCTACATTGTATCATGTCCGCTCGCACTATGATAAATCTACCCCCTAATGTGAAGTATAAAAGGCTCTGCATTCAAAAGAACCTTTAAATGTTATATGGTTGCTAAAAAAATGTGAATATGTAATCCACTAGACACTAAATTATGAGAAATTAAAAGGAGTGGTCACATAAGTCACATGGTTATGGAACAAGTACCAATTGCTGATGTAGCAATCTCAATTACTCACTACAGATCCTTGATTTACAGTAAAAAATAGGGTGAATGTCAAATACACACACATATTATATACAGGGGTGGAAAAAATATCACTATGGTTTTTCTAGTCAGGAGCTAAAAGCTTCTAACCCAGAGGGAAAAAGTTAGTAGTCCACTCAATGTTAACAATAAGAAAAAGTTGTTCAGGACCTCTGGACCACTGGAAATTCCATGCCCTGTGTGTATGTGTGTATATATATATATATATATATATATTAAAATTATGGGGGGAGATAAAAAACTGAAATTAAAATCCTCCATGTCTCAAAATTAAATCAATGTAAATATTTGCATAGGAAATTAGCACATCTAGGCAAGTATCCCCGCTTGCTTTTCCCCAGAAATAACTCATATACAATGCTACCAATGCACAAGAGAATTCTGGGTAAGTTATGCAAATTAGATATGCAAATTCTCAGTTTTTTTGCTTCAAACTGTAATAATCCAGTTAAAAGGATAGCTGTGTTAAAACAGTATTATTTTGAAGCAAAAAAACTGAGAATTTGCATATCTAATTTGCAGATCTTACCCAGAATTCTCTTGTGCATTGGTAGCATTGTATATGAGTTATTTCTGGGGAAAAGCAAGCGGGGATACTTGCCTAGATGTGCTAATTTCCTATGCAAATATTTACATTGATTTATATATATATATATATATATATATATATATATATATATATATATATATATATATATATATATATGTATATATATATATATATATATATATATACACACTCAGGATTTGTATCCCTTTACCAATTTATGTAGTTGTCCATGCGGTAGAATTAGTCAGCAAAAAATGTTATGCAGCAATAGCGCTTAGTTATAGAAAACAACAATGCAACATTTTTACAAATTGCAGATTTTAATCTCAGTGGACAGTCAGGACTGAGTCATTTATAAGCAAAAATAACAAACATTATTCTACCTGGTTTCTTTTGTGGCCAACAAGACCTCAGGCAATAAAGAGGCAGAATATGAGTGATGGAAAGTAAATAACAGAATTGGAGGAGCAGAATTATATGAAAAAAAGCCTAGGGCATATCCATTCTAAATAGCCCTACATTTTATTCAGCAGTTAAAAGGAAATGTAGCTGGCATAATTAATTTGGAATTTGTATGACAATCCTTATTTGGTACCAAAATAAAAGTAAGCTTCAAGTTTTATTATTTTACATCCAATAGGAAGGATTTTATTCTGAAAAATGTGTATTGCTCATGATTTTATTCTGCAACTAAATTAATTTCTAGAAGGCTTAAATAATTCTTTACATAATACTTTGTGCAGAGTGATACAAGAAAAAACATTCATAACAAAGAAATGAAGGAGGTGATGGACATTAAAAACAGAGAAGTACAACAATTGGTTGCTGTTCAAGAAGAGGTAAGAAAACTAATATATGTAACTGTATGTGCTGCAGATTAAGGTCCTATTGATATATGCTTCTGAGCACAGATATGCATTCTTAATTTTCTGTCTGTGCAATAAATTCCTGATGTCAGGTTTGTATGTTCCCCTTAAAAAACATATTTGGAAAAGTAATTTTAAAATCCCTAACAGATAAATTTAAAACCTGCCAAAGTAAGTTGTATTTGATGTTTTCCATTGTCCTGACACTATGGTCATGTGCTAAACCTATTCTGGGGCTCTATAGAAAAGAGTTCGTTAAGGACATTTGCATTTTTTTGCTTAGTTTTTTTTTTTTTAAAACTCAGAGATTGAGGCCTATGGGGCCTATGTATCAAAGGTCTTGCTGACCTGATCCGACAGTGCGTATCAGGTCCGCAAGACCTCGCTGAATGCGGAGAGCAATATGCTCTCCATATTCAGCATTGCACCAGCAGCTCACAAGAGCTGCTGGTGCAACGTCGCCCCCTGCAGACTCGCGGCCAATGGGCCGCCAGCAAGGGGTGTCAATCAACCCGATCGTACTCAATCGGGTTGAATTCCGGCGATTCCTGTCCGCCTCATCAGAGCAGTCGGACAGGTTATGGAGCGACCGCTGCTCCATAACTTGCGTTTCTGGCGAGTCTGAAGACTCGCCAGAAACACGGCCCTCAAGCTCCATTCGGAGCTTGATAAATGGGCCTCATTGTCCCTAGCACAAGAGTTGTCAATCTTAGAGCACTGCCAACTTCGGATTGGTGTGAATGTAATCAGTGCCTGCACACAAATGTATTACGCTCCAATCAGATACCCTTTGGGTGTGTAAACTTTTCTTCTCATGTTGTTTATTTTATCCCCTTTTCCTGTAATCTAACTTTGAAAATTGTTGGCTTTGTCAATTCCTCTGAGTTTCTATAAAGTAAAGGGCATCGCCATGTTGGATTTCCTATAATCTCTTCTGCTGAGGACAATTACAGACAAATATAAAACCGGCAAAACAAGAGAGTGTGTAAACAATTCTTTGTTGAAACCATATTAGATAGTTACTAAACAGTCCTATATTCCACCCAGTCTGTGTCTGTACACTTGTTTGTATTGCCTGTCTCTAATTGTCCTTAACAGAAAAAAAGATAAAGGGGAAAATGTAGGTTCCAACATGGTGGTGCCTATTACTTTATAGAAAGTAAATATTTACACTTATATCTTCAATATATTTTAAACAACTTCTACAAATATAAAAAAAATCTACAAACTGTCCTCTGGCTAATGCTGAATACACTTATATGTAGCATTTAGTTACTGTTTAATAATTATCAATTAAAGAAAATATATTGCAAGGGGCTACAGAGACAAGGGATATTTGAGTTAGAATATGCCCTTAATGTCATATAATATAATTTATATTGCTAAGAAATTACAAAGCAAACTATTCACTAAATATATAAAATAAAAAATAGGAAACAGGAAAGCTATGATAAATTTAGAAGGCACAGAGAGGATAAATATGCTCGTCAACAGTGTAATTAAAAATAAATAAATATGACCAACCATTTTTAAATATCTCTTTTTTAAAAAGCTGGAGAGACAACTTCATAATCTAAGAAGCACACAACTAGCAACAAAAACTGAAAACGAGAAATTAAAACAAACCAATCAGGATCTAGAGCAGCATCTGGAGAAAATTCGAGATCAGTTATCTGAGGCACAGGGTTGTATCAGTGAAATGAGGCAAAAAGTGAATCAGAGTGATAATGAGCATTGTGAAAAAGAGTAAGTAATAATGTATAAGTTTCACTTGTTATTTCATTAGATTCACATTGTATTTGTATGAGTTTTATGACAATGTGTTTATACATATTATTAACATGATTACATGTATTTTATTATTCAGGAATAGTAACATTTATCGATCAGATTTATCTTTGATCTAAGGTAAAAATGTTTGCTTTAAATCTAAAATAAGAAAAACAGAATTTATGTTTACCTGATAAATTTCTTTCTCCTACGGTGTGTCCGGTCCACGGCTTCATCCTTACTTGTGGGATATTCTCATTCCCTACAGGAAGTGGCAAAGAGAACACACAGCAGAGCTGTCCATATAGCTCCCCCTCTGGCTCCGCCCCCCAGTCATTCGACCGACGGTTAGGAGAAAAAGGAGAACCATAGGGTGCAGTGGTGACTGTAGTGTACAAAAAAATAAAAAAATTAAACCTGACTAAATGCCAGGGCGGGCCGTGGACCGGACACACCGTAGGAGAAAGAAATTTATCAGGTAAACATAAATTCTGTTTTCTCCTACATTGGTGTGTCCGGTCCACGGCTTCATCCTTACTTGTGGGAACCAATACCAAAGCTTTAGGACACGGATGAAGGGAGGGAACAAGTCAGGTAACCTAAACGGAAGGCACCACTGCTTGGAAAACCTTTCTCCCAAAAATAGCCTCCGAAGAAGCAAAAGTATTGAATTTGTAAAATTTTGCAAATGTATGCAGTGAAGACCAAGTTGCTGCCATACAGATCTGTTCAACAGAAGCCTCGTTCTTGAAAGCCCATTCGTTCAGGAGGCTGCCGTCCAGCAGTCTCATAAGCCAATCAGATGATGCTTTTTAGCCAGAATGAAAGAGAGGTAGCAGTAGCTTTCTGACCTCTTCTCTTACCAGAATAGACAACAAACCTTTGTTGCTTCTAGATAGAATTTTAAAGCACGAACCACATCTAGATTGTGTAACAAACGTTCCTTTTTAGAAACTGGATTAGGACACAGAGAAGGAACAACTATTTCCTGGTTAATATTCCTATTGGAAGAAAACCAGGCTTGGTACGTAAAACTACCTTATCTGTATGAAACACCAGATAGGGTGAATTACACTGCAAAGCAGACAATTCAGAAACTCTTCTAGCAGAAGAAATAACAACCAAAAACAAAACTTTCCAAGATAGTAACTTAATATCTATGGAAAGTAAAGGTTCAAACGGAACCCCATGAAGAACTGAAAGAACTAAATTTAGACTCCATGGAGGAGTCACAGGTCTGAAGACAGGCTTGATTCTGACTAACGCCTGTACGAACACCTGAACATCTGGCACGGCTGCCAGACGTTTGTGCAACAAGACAGACAGAGCAGATATCTGTCCTTTTAAAGGACTAGCTAACAGACCTTTCTCCAATCCCTCTTGGAGAAAGGAAAGAATCCTTGGAATCCTAATTTTACTCCATGAGTAACCCTAGGATTCGCACCAATAGAGATATTTCTGCTATATCTCATGGTAAATTCTCCTGGTTACAGGCTTTCTAGCCTGAACCAGAGTATCTATAACTGATTCCGAAAACCCACGCTTAGATAGAATCAAGTGTTCAATCTCCAAGCAGTCAGTTGCAGAGAAACTAGGTTTGGATGTTCGAATGGACCTTGTACTAGAAGGTCCTGTCTCAAAGGTAGCTTCCCTGGTGGAGCCGATGACATATTCACCAGGTCTGTCTACCAAGTCCTGCGTGGCCACGCAGGAGCTATTAGAATTACAGAAGCCTTCTCCTGTTTGATCCTGGCTACTAGCCTGGGGAGGAGAATAGATTGAACGACCAAGGCGCCACTAAGGCATCTACCAATGTCGCCTTGGGATCCCTGGACCTGGACCCGTAGCGTGGAACATTGGAGTTCTGACGTGACGCCATCAGATCCAGATCTGGAACGCCCCATAGTTGAGTTAACTGGGCAAAAACCTCCGGGTGAAGTTCCCACTCCCCCGGATGGAAAGTCTGACGACTCAGATAATCTGCCTCCCAGTTGTCTACTCCTGGGATATGAATTGCAGATAGATGGCAGGAGTGATCCTCCGCCCATTTGATGATCTTGGATACTTCTCTCATCGCCAGGGAACTCTTTGTTCCTCCCTGATGATTGATGTACGCTACAGTCGTCATGATGTCCGACTGAAATCTTATGAATTTGGCCTCCGCTAGTTGAGGCCAAGCCAGGAGCGCATTGAATATCGCTCTCAGTTCCAAAATGTTTATCGGGAGAAGAGATTCTTCCCGAGACCATAGACCCTGAGCTTTCAGGGAGTCCCAGACCGCGCCCCATCCTAAGAGACTGGCGTCGGTCATGACAATGATCCACTCTGGTCTGCGGAAACTCATTCCCTGAGACAGGTGATCCTGAGACAACCACCAGAGGAGCGAGTCTCTGGTTTTCTGGTCCATTTGTATCTGGGGAGACAAATCTGCATAATCCCCATTCCACTGCTTGAGCATGCACAGTTGCAATGGTCTTAGATGAATTCTGGCAAAAGGGACTATGTCCATTGCCGCAACCGTTAGACCGATTACCTCCATGCACTGAGCCACAGAAGGCTGAGGAATGGCATGAAGAACTCGACAAGCATTTGAAAGTTTTGACTTCCTGACTTCCGTCAGAAAGATTTTCATTTCTACCAGTCTATTATTGTTCCCAGGAAGGGAACCCTTGTGACCGGGGACAGAGAACTTTTTTCTACGTTCACCTTCCACCCGTTAGACCTTAGAAAGGCTAGAACAATATCCGTATGAGCCTTCGCTTTGTGGAAGGACGACGCCTGAATTAAGATGTCGTCTAGGTAAGGTGCTACCGCAATGCCCCTTGGCCTTAGCACTGCTAGAAGGGATCCTAACACCTTTGTAAAAATTCTTGGTGAACTTTGTGGATCGGAATATGCAGGTATGCATCCTTTAGGTCCACGGTAGTCATGTATTGACCCTCCTGGATCATTGGTAAAATTGTTCGAATTGTTTCCATTTTGAATGATGGAACTCTGAGGAATTTGTTTAGGATCTTTAAGTCCAGAATTGGCCTGAACGTTCACTCCTTTTTGGGAACTACAAACAGGTTTGAGTAAAAACCCAGTCCTTGTTCTGCTTTTGGAACTGGGTGTATCACTCCCATTTTTAAAAGGTCTTCTACGCAATGTAAGAATGCCCGTCTCTTTGTCTGGTCTAAAGACAAGCAAGACATGTGAAACCTTCCCTTTGGAGGAAGGTCCTTGAATTCTAGGAGATACCCCTGAGAGACAATCTCTAAAGCCCGGGGGTCTAGGACATCTCTTGCCCAAGCCTGAGCAAAGAGAGAGAGCCTGCCCCCTACCAGATCCGGTCCCGGATCGGGGGCTATCCTTTCATGCTGATTTGGTAGTAGCAGCAGGCTTCTTGGCCTGTTTCCCCTTGTTCCAGCCTTGCAATGGTTTCCATGCTGGTTTGGGCTGGGAAGTGTTACCCTCTTGTCTAGAGGCTGTAGAGCTAGGAGCCGGTCCGTTCCTAAAATTGCGAAAGGAACAAAAATTAGACTTTTTTTTGCTTTGAAAGGTCTATCCTGTGGAAGGGCATGGCCCTTTCCCCCAGTGATGTATGAAATAATCTCTTTCAATTATGGCCCAAATAGGGTCTTACCCTTGAAAGGAATAGTAAGCAATTTTGTTTTGGACGACACATCCACCGACCAAGATTTTAGCCAAAGCGCCCTGCGCGCCTCTATTGCAAAACCTGAATTTTTCACCGCTAATTTAGCTAATTGAAAAGTGGCATCTAAAATAAAGGAATTAGCCAACTTCAGTGCGTGAATTCTGTCCATGAATTCATCATATGGAGTCTCCTTCTGGAGCGAATTTTCTAGTTCATCGAACCAAAAAGACGCCACCGTGGTGACAGGAATAATGCACGAAATTGGTTGAAGAAGGAAACCTTGCTGAACAAAAATTTTATTAAGCAATCCTTCTAATTTTTTATCCATAGGATCTTTGAAAGCATAACTGTCCTCTATTGGAATAGTTGTGCGCTTATCTAACGTTGAAACTGCCCCCTCTACCTTAGGGACCGTCTGCCATGCGTCCCTTCTGGGGTCAGCAATGGGGAACATTTTCTTAAATATAGGAGGGGGAACAAAAGGAACACCTGGCTTCTCCCACTCCTTAGTCACTATATCCGCCATCTTAGGTATCGCAAACGCATCAGTGTGTACTGGGACCTCTAGGAAATTGTCCATTTTACACAATATTTCTGGGATCACCAAAGGATCACAATCATCAAGTGCAGCTAGGACCTCCTTAAGTAGGGCGCGGAGGTGTTCTAGCTTAAATTTAAATGTTATGGTATCAGGCTCTGCCTGCTGAGAAACTTTTCCTGTCAGAAATTTCTCCCTCAGACAGGCCCTCCCTCACCGCCAAGTCAGCTTGATGTGAGGGCACTACAGATAAATTATCCTCTGCGTCTGCTTGCTCATTGTCTGTGTTTAAAACTGAGCAATCACGCTTCCTAGGAAAGGCTGGCAGTTTGGATAAAAAATGCTAATTGTTGCATAGTAATCGCAATTGGTGCGCTAGATGTACTGGGCATCGCCTGCGCGGGCATAGCTGGTGTTGACACAGATGGAGAGGAAAACAAGCTATCTTCACTACCTTCAGCTAAAGAATCATCTTGGGCTATATTTTTAAGTGTGATTGTACTGTTCTTAAGCTGGTTGGACGCTATGGCACACTGCACACATAAATTTAATGGGGGAACCACCTTGGCCTTTGGACATACAGAACATAGTCTATCTGAAGATTCAGACATGTTTGACAGGCTTAAACAGAACTACAATGCAATAAAAATTATTTTTGACAAAAACGTTACTGTCTCTTTAAATAATAAAAAGAGCACACATTATTACTGAAACATCAAAAAACCATGAAATAAACATCCGATTTTTATGAAATTTTCACCACAGAGCCTTAATGCTTTGAAAAGATTGCACACAAATTTTCAGACCAATTAACCCCTTAATGCCAAAACCGGAGCTAATAACAGTTATTAACCGGTTAACACACTACAGAACTAGCCCCAGCTTCTCCCTGTAGCCTTTACCTTTCTTAGGGATTATTTTAATAGGAAATAAGCCTCTCTGGAGTCCTTTCTGATGCCCCACATGAAGCTGCATGGACTGCCTAGGCAAAATCAACAGCAATTGAGGCCTGAAAATGAGGCCTCCTCCCTCTTCATTCCAGAGTGGAGGGGCCTTTCTGACTAGATTTAGGTGTCCAAATAAGTGCCAGGCCGAAATTAAACCCCAAAAGTGTTTTAAAGTCTGCAAAAACACCTTATTTATAGAGCCCTAAATATAAGCCATCATTTTATACAGAGTCTAAGAAAAAATGGCTTACCTATCCCAGAGGGAATTTCTGACAGTCTTCTAGCATTACATGGTCTTGTTAGAAAAATGACTGATCATACCTGAAGCAGTTAAGCCTGCAAACTGTTCCCCCCAACTGATGTTCTCTGGTTTCAACAGTCCTGCGTGGGAACAGCAATGGATTTTAGTTACTGGTGCTAAAATCATACTCCTCTCAACAGAAATCTTCATCACTTTCTGCTGTAGAGTAAATAGTACAAACCGGCACTATTTTAAAATAACAAACTCTTGATAGAAGAAATAAAAAACTACAACTAACACCACATACTCTTTACCACCCCCGTGGAGATGCTACTTGTTCAGAGCGGCAAAGAGAATGACTGGGGGGCGGAGCCAGAGGGGGACCTATATGGACAGCTCTGCTGTGTGTTCTCTTTGCCACTTCCTGTAGGGAATGAGAATATCCCACAAGTAAGGATGAAGCCATGGACCGGACACACCAATGTAGGAGAAATATCAACTAACGGTTAGATTACGAGTTTTGCGTTATGAGTGAAAAAGCAGCGTTATGGGTTATAATGCTGCTTTTTCACTCCCGCTGGTATTACGAGCCTAAGGGCACGGCACACTTTTTTGGCCGTACCGCAAATTAACTTACGCAATTTGCGTAAAGTCTTTTTTCAATGGGACTTCCATAGCGCCGGTATTACAAGCTTTTTCTGGGAGGCCAAAAAGAGAACGGTACTGCCTATCCCACAAGATGCGTAACACAATCTAAAGTCAGTAGTTATGAGTTTTACGCTACAAAGCTGTAACATAAAACTCATAACTAAAGTGCTAAAAAGTACACTAACACCCATAAACTACCTATTAACCCCTAAACCGAGGCCCTCCCGCATCGCAAACACTAAAATAAAATTATTAACCCCTAATCTGCTGCTCTGGACATCGCCGCCACTATAATAAACATATTAACCCCTAAACCGCCGCGCTCCCACCTCCCAAACACTAGTTAAATATTATTAACCCCTAATCTGCCACCCCTAACATTGCTGCCACCTACCTACATTTATTAACCCTTAATCTGCCGCCCCCAACTTCGCCACCACTATACTAAATGTATTAACCCCTAAACCTAAGTCTAACCCTAACACCCCCTAACTTAAATATAAGTAAAATAGCACATTCATTTGCCTCTCATTGAAAGGCTGATTTCTGCTGTTACCTCTTGTGTGCAAATGATGGCATGATTTTTCAATAATTTGTGAGTAAGGGGCCGATTTATCAAGCTCCGTATGGAAACAGAGCTAAAGACCGCTGCTCCATAACTTGGCCGCCTGCTCTGAGGCCGCGGACAGAAATCAACCCGATCAAAAATTATTGGGTTGATTGATACCCCCTGCTAGCTGCCGATTGGCCGTGAATCTGCAGGGGGAAGCATTGCACCAGCAGTTCACAAGAACTGCTGGTGCAATGATAAATGCCGACAGCGTATGCTACATCATATCATGTCCGCTTGCACATTAATAAATATACAGGAAAAAGAGAAAATGCAGGCACTTCTGAGGATAACTTAAAAACAATGAGTCTTTATTTGTGAAGCAATTAAAAATTGAACAGCTACAACCGCTGTAAAGATCATAGGAAAAAGGTACAAAAATCGACAAAAGGCAAGGCTGGGGAGAAAAATAGACACAGAAAAATGTCTGACTAGTTTCGAGTACGAACTGTACTCTTATTCATAGACGTGCAAAGAGAAGGCTAGGCTCGCCTTTTAAGGGGAAACTTGTGATTGGAAATTCAGCTGATAACCATTACTATTAATTGGAACATAAGTTTAAGTTAACCCCTGAAAGGCAAGTCACGCCTAATCTCTGTTAGAAAGTTTAAAAACAAAAAACGAAATTCGATATCTATGACACCCAATCTCTTGACTTAAAGAATAGACTCACCAGTAGAGGATACAATGCTAATAGCCTTGAAAAATGTAGGAAGGAAATTAGAAAATATAACACAGACACTAACATGCATAACAATAAGACAAAAAAGAAAGAATCTAACTTTAAAGAAGCAATTGTTTTCACCACAGCGTACTCCAAACAGTACAATGATATCATAAAAATTATGCAAAAACATGCACATATTCTTTCAGGAGATGATATCCTCAGACCCTTCATCAACAACATTAAATATGTTCCCAAAAGATCAAAAACCTTAGGACAAGCCATATCACCTAGCCTAGTTACCAGAAATAAAGGGAAGGAACACAACTGGCTTACACGAAAAGGAAATTATAAATGTGGTAGTCGAAATTGTAATATGTGCTCACACATTCAGGAAGGGAACACATTCAATAGCACTAGTACAGAGACAGAATACAGTACAGATTTTTATGCCAACTGCAGTACCACTTTTGTGGTATATCTCCTTACATGCAATATCTGTAAATTACAATATACAGGTCAAACTTCTAGAGAAGTCAGAAAGCGTTTCAATGAACACGCCAGAGATATCAAAAATTATAATAAAGACTCTGCAGTAGCCAACCACTTTAATAGTTTACATTTTTCTAATGAGGCCAATATAAGTATCAAGATAATCGATACTGTAAATCTATCCATCAGAGGGGGCAATAAATTTAAGTCCCTAGAAAGGAAAGAACTTTTCTGGATGCTAAAATTACAAACCCGCTTCCCTAAAGGAAAGAATCGTGAATGCGATATTAACTTCTTTATTGATAACTAAAGTATAAAATATTCTATGTACTACTCATGTATTCCCCAAGTATCCTACTTCTAACCCATAGTGACTTTCTTCATACCAAAATAGGTTTAATTTTGTATCTAGAATTAAATTGCTCTACTTACTAGGGACTATATGCATTGTGTATTTAATATATGTCATCACAAGTTTAGTATATCTTTAAGTCTATGTTTTACATTAACCTATAATCTGAAAATCTGCAATAGGACTATTATCTAATATTGTTCTCAATTTTGTATAACAATAACTTTGTCCAACTGCAATAGATAAGGATTCAAGGTACATATAACAATGTCTCAGTTCTTACAATCTTTGTAATATATCCATTTCATAAATATAATAATAATATTCAAATGCCACTTTATGGTATATACAGATTGTTAACAGCCCCTGTTCTATGCCACACCTACCAAAATATTATCTGACATTGAGTGTAACTTTGTTTAAAATAACAATTATTTTGAGAATTTCGTTTTTAAACTTTCTAACAGAGATTAGGCGTGACTTGCCTTTCATGGTTATCAGCTGAATTTCCAATCACAAGTTTCCCCTTAAAAGGCGAGCCTAGCCTTCTCTTTGCACGTCTATGAATAAGAGTACAGTTCGTACTCGAAACTAGTCAGACATTTTTCTGTGTCTATTTTTCTCCCCAGCCTTGCCTTTTGTCGATTTTTGTACCTTTTTCCAATGATCTTTACAGCGGTTGTAGCTGTTCAATTTTTAATTGCTTCACAAATAAAGACTCATTGTTTTTAAGTTATCCTCAGAAGTGCCTGCATTTTCTCTTTTTCCTGCATCTACATAGTGGCTGGGTTTCGCCACTGCTACGGCACTCCGTTGGCTCTCTATGGAAGGACTATACTGAAACCGGCGTCACTTCCGGTTGTCTTGCTGAGCCCGCAGACGCTGCCAGGAACGCCGCACCTTTGTGTCTCTCATCTCATAGCAGATTAATAAATATACCCCTATGCCATTGAGTAACCCTCGTCCATGGCCTGGGTACCCCCAGTGATATTTGTACCATCTCAGGAACACATCATATGCAAAAAAGAGGGTCTTAAAGGAGTGCACAAATCCAGTTCTCAATATCTAACAACTGCCCTAATTCTAGTATTATCATTACCAGAAAGAAATGAGCACATTCCACCTGTTTTTCTCTATTAGATATAATCTAAATACCCAGATTGTTGGTGCATTGTGAATATTAGATTTGGCAAATATGACATATAACAAAATTAATCATGAAAATACATAAATATGCCATTACTGGAACCATAACAATTTCCTGCATGTATAGAGGTCACTACTTTACCACAATGTAAGTACAGCTGCACATTTACCTAAAAAGCACCAGATGACACATTTCACTACCTCACCATTCTCATACTATGGGGCCTATCTATCAAGCTCTGAACGGAGCTTGACGGCCCGTGTTTCTGGTGAGTCTCCAGACTCGCCAGAAAACAAGTTATGGAGCAGCGGTCACAAAGAATTGACAGAATTCAACCCGATCGTGTACGATCGGGTTGATTGACACCCCCTGCTGGTGGCCCATTGGCCGCAAGTCTGCAGGGGGCGGCATTGCACCAGCAGCTCTTGTGAGCTGCTGCTGCAATGCTGAATACGGAGAGCTTATTGCTCTCCGCATTCAGCGATGTCTTGCGGACCTGATCCGCACTGTCGGATCAGGTCCACAAGACATTTGTTAAATTGGCCTCTATATATTTTGTGTTGTATTTTAAATAAATAATGTTACTACATTTCCTGTTTAAATTCATCTATTTCATACATACATTTTTTGTAGTAATTTCCTATTACATATTTCATGCTATCCTAAAGCAAATACATGCTTTTTTTTACATATTCTCTCATCATTAGGATTCCAGTATGCAGTTAAATTGCAGTTTTATTCCCATTAAACAGGAACAACTGAACAAATCATGTGATTACCAGGACACAAAATACACAATCTGTCCAAACGGGATATATAATTTTCTCTACATCAGAGTTTCTAAACCTGCAAACTAATGTATCAAAGCTTTAGAACAACTCTCTTGCTTTTTATTGTTGTTATTAATAAGGAGCAGAATAAACACATGCTTAAGAATAACATTATGGGCTAGATTACAAGTGGAGCGCTAACAGATACACGGAAGCGAAAAGGGGTTTATCGCAGGTGTTTGCACGCATAAGGTTGAAAATAAACGCAATCACTTGGATGCAATTGAATCAAAATGTGTCACAAAACACATCATAAGTACAGTTACACTCATAATAACACTATCTGATAAAAATGATTTTTTTTTTTTTTTTTTTTAAATGCTTTATTGAATGACCAGAATTTAGAGTATTACAGTCATTGATAAACAAACAAAGATAACAAATTACATATTATGCATATTGTTAGGAGAATAGCAAAAGTTACAGTGCATAAGTAAAAATTTTCTCGAAACTGTACTCCCAGTATATGTTTCTGGCACATTGTTAACAATTTCAGCATATCTTTTACGCATAATTTTTTTTTTATGAGTGCTGTATCCCATAGTTAGGATAGAAAACTAGCCTGGGTATCAAGTTATACCCAATCAGAAAATTGAGGAGATAGAAAGAAGAGAAGAAGGGAGAGGGGGGGGGGGAGGGCAGAAACTTGGGGAGAGAGAGAAGAAAAAAAAAAAAGAGGGGGGGGGTTTATTACAGTTTTCTAATCTCATCATTCCCTATATCTCACACCATTCTAGAGTATTAGCATTAATGTGTACCTCCCAGTTTCACACCTCCATATCAGTGAAGTTCTACTCCTGGAATTCAGATGCCTTTCCCTTCCCAGATTAAACTCATATGTTCGTGTAGATCCAGCTTTCCTATTTTAAGGTAGTGGAACCTCTCCAGACCGAGCAGATCGCTTACCCCATTCTTCCATTCAGTGAAGTTTGGTGCAATAACCGACTTCCAGTGTTTTGGGATCAGGCTCTTTGCACAGTTCAATATCAGTAAGAAAAGTCTATGTTTTGCCTCTATAACAATTTTGGGTACATTATGATATAGCAAGTATTGAGGGTTCGCGGGTATAATCACCCCAAGAAGCCGACTACTCTCTGCAAGGACTCTCTCCCAGAAGTCATGAATTCTCGGGCATGACCACCAAATGTGCAGTATGGTGCCTATCTCCCCACAACCCCTCCAACACTCATCGCTTGCCTGTGGATAGATCTTATGCAGCCTTTGCGGGGTCAGGTGCAACCGGCTTAGAAATTTAAAGTGCATCTCTTGCAACTTCATTGATACCGATGTCGTCTTTGCTCTATTAAAGATCTGCCACCACTCTTTGCGGGTGATGTTTAAGTTAAGTTCCGCTCGCCATGCCTCTGCGTAAGAGGGCAGCATCTCATCATTCCTTGTCAGTAAAAGCTTATATAAACGGGAAATCAAATGCCCTGGCGTTTGATCCATCGTGCAGATATTTTCAAAGATGGTCCTTTCTCTCGTGAAGGGGGTCATATCTTTGTGCCCCTTAATATAGTGATGAAACTGTGCCACTCTGAACCAAGGCGAGAAAAGCCATCGACTCCATTTCATTAGATTTTCCTGGGTTTGAAGCTTGCCTTCGTCGAATGCGTTATATATGGCTGCTTCTGCTAGAGTATATGTATGTCTCTGGGATCGGGCTTCGTTTGCTAGAGCGTTGTCTGGGTTTTCAAAGGCCGGTGTCACCGGCGACGGTTTAGAAGAGATGGATGCATCCTCTTTGACCCATGCGTCCCATTCACTGAAGACATTACTCAGAAGAGGATATTGGTGCATTAGAGGGGACCGATTTTCAATCGATATCCATGCGAGTGTACCCACATTACCCCTTTGCAAGATTTCACAGTCCATATAAACCCAGGCTTTGTCTGCCTTGTTTTGACACCAATGAACTAGGCGCTGGGCATTTATTGCCTTGAAATATGTTTTCAATAATGGAACTCCAGCGCCCCCTCTGTCTCTAGGCATATACATTGTGCTCTTTCTAATTCTTGGCTTTAAGCCATTCCAAATATATGCTTCCATTTCCGACTGAATCTGGTGTACAAAGGGCATAGCCGACCAGAGAGGGAGTGCCTGCATGACATACAGGACCCTTGGTAGCACATTCATTTTGACCGCATGGACGCGGCCCATCCATGAAATAGATTTATTTTTCCATTTGGTCATGTCCTCTGTCACCGCGTCTCTAATCAATTTGTAGTTTATTTCAACCATTTCAGTCAGAACCGGAGTTAGATAAACCCCCAAGTACTTCAGGCGGTGTGGAGCTATACTAAGAGGGCATTTGTCACAGGTTTCGAGAAAGGTATCAGTCGGTATTGTCACATTCAAAATCTCAGAATTTGATAGGTTGAGCGAAAAGTCAGAGACTTTTCCAAAATCCTCAAATTCAGTCAATAAGGCAGAGAGTGATAGCGAAGTGTCGGAGAGCGTCACTAGAACGTCATCCGCATACATTGCTAGTTTATGCTCCCTGGGACCGAGAGCTACACCTGAAATGTTAGGATTGCTACGAATCTTACATGCGAGCGTCTCCATTATTAGAGCAAATAGTAGGGGTGACAGGGGACACCCCTGTCTCGTCCCGTTGGTGATCGGGAAGGGTTTCGAGAGCATACCATTTACCCGGACCTTAGCGCTAGGTGTTGAGTACAGCGAGAAGATCGTACGAATAATGCCTTCACGGAATCCCAGTTTGACCAGTGTGTGCCGCATAAAAGACCAGTTGATCCGGTCAAAGGCTTTTTCAGCATCCGTGGACACAAGTGCCAACGGAGCTGAAGTATTATGCGTGAAGCATATCAATTGGGACACCTTGAGAATGTTATCCCGGGCCTCTCTGCCCGGTACAAACCCTACCTGGTCCGTAGAAATGAGTTGCGGTAAAAGCTTAGCAAGGCGATTCGCTATGAGTTTTGCTAGGATCTTTACATCTGAGTTTAGGAGCGATATCGGCCTATAGCTACCAGGCTGCTTTTCAGGTTTCCCTGGTTTATGTATGACTAAAATGTGCGCTTCAAGCATAGAACCCGGCAGGACGGCTCCTTCTGAAATCTGATTAAACATTTGTAGTAGATGAGGTATCAGCTTGTCCTGAAATATTTTATAATACCGCATTCCGAACCCATCTGGGCCCGGACTTTTACCCCCTGGGAGTAATTTGATCGCTAGCTGAATCTCCTCTACCGTGAATGGGGCTTCAAGTTGCTCAGCTTCTGTTTGCGTTAATCCGGGCATCTCTAATCCGCCCAGGTAGTCTATGATAGCTTTCTCTCGGTTTTCTTTAAGTGCCCCATCTTGGCTCCCTATGTCTCTAGGGTGCAAGTTATATAAGGCTTCATAGAAGTGTCCGAAGGTGTCAGCAATTGCTGGGCCTTCTTGCTGCTCCACACCAAGTTGATCAGCAATTTCATAAACATAGGTTTTGAGTCTTTGGTGTGCTAGAGCACGCGCTAGCAGTTTCCCTGCCTTATTACTCTGCTCGAAGTAATGTTGTCTAAGCTTGAGAGCTTTTGCTTGTTGTTCCTTTTGTAAATAGCTCAAAAGTGCCGTTCTCGTCCTTGCCAGATCTGCCTGCATTGTGACATCCGCCGGCCGTGTCTTATGTGCGTTTTCCGCCTGTGCTACACTCTCCAAAAGAGCAGCATAGTGGGATCGTCGCTCCCGTCGTATAGCCAACACATGCCTGATCAAAACGCCCCTCAGGACGCACTTATGTGCCTCCCACACTGTGGTGTCGGCCAGCCCCTCTCTTGTGTTATTGCGGAACTATTCCTCAATAGTGCTGTTTAGTTTTTGTTTCAACATGTTGTCATCTAGTAAGGATGAGGCACCATATAAATGGAATGGTTGGTTGCTCCGGCCATTCTATAGAGCATTTCACTGGGGCATGGTCAGACCAAGTGATTTGTCCTATGTTACTGCCAGTTACATAAGACAGCCCCGTAGAATCTGTGAAAATGTAATCTATCCTCGTGTATTTCCCATGAGGATGGGAATAGAATGAATAGAATGAATAGTTCTTAGTGGTTGGGTGCATTGTGCGCCATACATCATGGAGAACCAAATCTCTAATACATTTAGCAATCTGCTTAACTATTTTATGTTTGGTGCTAGATAGACCATCCGAAGCATCAAGAGTGGGGCAAAATGAGATGTTAAAATCCCCTCCTAGGAATATAATCCCTTTCTGTGCTTCTAGAATCTCGTTCTTCAGTTTTTAAAAAAAAACATCTTGTGCCAGGTTTGGGGCATAAGCATTAATGAAAGTTACATACTTTCCATATAAAGTTCCGACCAGTATCAGGAACCTGCCATCAGGGTCTTTTATCGTCTGCTCCATCTGGAAAGGCACACCCGCCCCAAACAGGATCCCCACCCCATTTTTCTTGATCGGGCCAGAGGCAAAATACGCCACTGGGAAGTTTTGGTTGTACCACTTGGGTTCTCTATATTTGGAGAAATGTGTCTCCTGGAGGTACACAATATCCCCTCCCATCCTTTTAAGGTCCCTAGTCACAATTGATCTTTTCCCTGGGCTGTTAAATCCCTTCACATTAATTGTGATAAGTTCCATCGTCGAGTTATCAGTGCCTCCCATATTGCAAACTAGGGGATAGACTGTGATGGGTAAGGTAGATTATTTGGTAATGAGGGGGTAGTGTGGTAAATAAATAAAAAAAATAAATAAATAAAAAAAAGGGGGGAGGATAAGAGGGAAGTAAGGGAAGGGAAAGGCAAGGGAAGGGGGCTAAGGTATATTTAATAAACTATATAAGCAAGAAAGCTAAGATAAGAGGGGAGTTATCAAAGGAAAAAGAAATAGATGCCCCATAGGAGGTCTTAAGAAAGAGCCAAGAAGTGGGAAGTTAGTAATCAAGAAAAAATAAGAAAAGAATGAGGAAAAGAAAAGAAATCAAGACTATAAAGTGGAGAAAAGGTATAGTCACTCTCCACTAGTAAGTATGAATAAACAAATAAAGGGGGTAGTAACCCCTATACTCTCAGCAAATGAAATATTATATATAAATTGCATAACTTGTGGATAAACACAACAATTTGGTAATAAAACATGAATTTTGACTCTTAATGTAGATCATAGAGGGTGCACTCCGTGAATGATTGCCCATAATCTAACTGTAAATGCTATAAAGGCGCTCTGCGCTATGGGACCCCCAAAATGACCCCTGACTCATGTACCATGGGACCCCGGCTTGTCTGGCTCTATTAAAAGCTACATTTTAACTTAGTGATCGACATTGACTAGTCGGATTTATATGCTATATCTCTAGATGGGGGTGAGGCTTAAGGGCCTGACTTCTGGCCTTTTAGGGGATTGGGATCCTATCTAGAGTAAGGTTATATTTCAATATCCCTTTTGTGTTATGGGGGACATAGTTAATAGTATCATACAGCTCGCCTTTAATAGGGCAGTATAGTGCTAATGTGCTCCCATATGCAGTGTGGAATCCATAGAGGAAGGGTAAAATAACCAAATATCAAAGCATCGAGTTATGGCAACACATAATTACATTTGGCATCAAAATATGCTGTTAAAAACCTAGAATGAGGAAGTATAGTGCTGACTACCTTAAACAAATATGAACCGTGCTTAAACAGTGACTTTAAACATTTATGGGTTTCATTTCTAAGAACATTATCTATTAATAATCAATACTGCATCACAGCCAACACGGTTAAATCAGCCATTACCAATTGCGGCCTGGGCAGCATATCAATCATATGGAGCATTTGATATAGACCACAAACATAACCAATCACTCACTGAGTTACAGTTTTCAACATTCAATAGCAGTAAATGTTCAACAGCAAGTACTCTGGTGAAGTCATGTCCATGGCCAGGTCCAGGTGGCTAATGTCTCCCCCAATCGAGAGAGTCTTTTATGTAGAGCAGTAAAGATCCATTCTAAGACAATCAGAATGCAAATATAGAGAACATAACATTTGTTATAAACTGTAGATATTATAATTTACTAAATCAACTGGGTTTTTCAACATTTACCAACAGTACAAATTAAACAACAGTCACTCTGATGGTGTCATGTCTTATTGCCAGCTCCAGGTGGCCAGTGTCTCCCCCCTTTGAGAGATTCTTTTAAGCAGTAGGAATCTATTCAATAAACTTCTGAGTGTAACTATGAGGGATATATCAAACATTGTACTTAGCTGCCAGATGTGTCGATCTAAGTCTTATATGCATGGAGTCTGCCGTACTCGGTATACGACCAGCTTCGTGACTCTACCCACGAGCCCACACTTTGTCTGCACCATGGAAGGGTACAAGCATCAAGGAGGTCCTCTGCCGTGCAGGTTTCTGTCCGCTCTGTGATTTTCTCCTCCTTGTGCTTGTTCAGCCAAGGGGCCAACATGCCTTATTTGTAATCCAAGGGCTTGATTAAAGGCAGGTAGGTCAGTCTCTGTGCGGTAAGTGGCTGTAACTCCATCCTTGGAGGCAATCAGAGAAGTCGGAAAGCCCCATCGGTATGGGACCCTGTGTTCTTTGAGGCTCAGAGTAAGGAAGCGCATTTCTCTCCATTTCTGTAACGTTGCAGGACACAAATCCGTGTAAACCTGGATCTCTACTCCCTCGTGAGTCAGGGGTTGCCTATTTCTGGCATGCCGGAGTATGTCTTCTCTATCCCTGTAAGATAAAAATTTGACAATAATGTCTCTAGGTGGGGCCCTGGCTGGTGGTTTAGGCCTTAAGGCCCTGTGGGCTCTTTCCACATGAATATCTTCGTCTTCTGGGTTGTTTTTGATGTCTTTAAACAACTTCTGTATATATTCATTTATTTCTGCTGGAGCCACAGCCTCAGGAACTCCCCTTATTCTCAGGTTGTTCCGTCGGCTCCTATTTTCTAGGTCTTCAATTCTCTCATTCAGGTTCATGATAGTTGCGTCCTGTGTCTGTATGCAATTAGTGTTGTGCTGTACATCAGAGCGCAGTGCCTCCTGTGACTCTTCCACAAGCGTGACTCTGTGGTCTATAGTAGCAATATCTTTCTTAAGTTCACCAAACATATTTCTCATTTCCATGATGGCTTCCTTTATGTCACTCTTAGATGATAGATGCCTTATATCATCTTTTGTAATGTAATTGCTATATTTAGGATCAACGCTATGTGCAGCTACTGCCTCCTGCATGCTAACTGAGTCAGAGGTGTCCTTATGTGATCCCTGTCCTATATCTGCTGGAATAAGATAGCTGTCCATGTTAGAGGAGTGTGTGACCTTTTGGGGCTTGGTACCTCTCTTGCTTGACATGTTTATAGTGTGAGTCACATATGCCCCAAAGGACAGGTCTTTCTATTGATCTCTTGATTGTTAATATAAAGGCTATTAGCCCACACGTGGCGCTGTGTAAATGGCAGCCCTGCAGCTTTCACAGAGTCCCAACTGCGTAATATTTATATGTCACAACGGTCCTGTGTCACTTAACAAGAGAACCACAGTGCGGTAAAGATTACTCATATGGTTTCGTGCATCAGCTTTTTAGATATAAATGTGGGCCGATTTCCTAGTGATTATGTAAGTCTGCCCTTTGTGGTTTTCGGTGTGTATGGTACCTTAGTATAATATGCGCCAACTGACGCCACTCACCGCTTCACCGGCACACTCTTTAATCAATTTGCAAGTTGTCGGAGGCTGTGTTGCATGCTCCTCTGTTTCTTCTTACTTCAGGAACCTCAGCCGGTGGGATACACTGCGGCCCAGTCGCCACTTCATGGCCCGATATGGGCCGCAACTTTGCCAGCGTGTGCCGTACTGCGGCGAGTGTGGTGCTGTCACAGCTGCTTTAGCCAGATCATAGCCCAGCACATCTGTACATTAGCGCAGCGGCTGCTGTTAGTTTCCGCCGACAGGCCACTCTTGTCTTTTCAGGTTACAGGGCGCGGGAATCAACAATGCGTAGTACTGCTCCGGTGGTTTGCAGGCCTCTCCCTATGCTGCCCCTGCAAATCGGCAATTTCGTTCAATTTCACCTCCGATTCTTGTATGGTCATATGGTAGAGCCAGTTATGTCAGATTATTACCGGTCTAGGTGCTGGTTGTCGTGCTTATCCTAGTGCTGAGAGTATTAGGGTATCAGAGCACTATCAATGTGCGGCCATTTACTTTCACAGCCAGGCTCCGCCCCCCTGATAAAAATGATTTTAAGAAAAATTGCACAAAAAAGTTATAAGGGCTCAAAGATGTGAGGTGTATAAATTTTGTTTTCTTTTGCAAGATGTACAGAGTCCAACGGTTTCATCCTTACTTGTGGGATAACAATACCAAAGCTTTGATGAAGGGAGGGACAAGACAGGAACCTAAACGGAAGGCACCACTGCTTGCAAAACCTTGCTTGAAGAAAAATAAAAACTAACAGTTTATCACCTCTTTCACTTTACCCTTCCTGCTTAGAGCCGGCAAAGAGAATGACTGGGGGGTGGAGTTAAAGGGGGAGCTATATAGACAGCTCCGCTGTGGGTGATCTCTTTGCCACTTCCTGTTGGGAAGGATAATATCCCACAAGTAAGGATGAAACCGTGGACTCGGTACATCTTGCAAAAGAAATTATTTCATGATTCAGATAGAGAATAAAATTTTAAACAACTTTCTAATGTACTCCTATTAGCTAATCTGTTTCATTCTCTTGGTATCATTTGTTGAAGGAGCAGCAATGCACTAATGGTTTCTAACTGAACACATGGGTGAGCCAATCACAATCAATATATATATATATATATATATATATATATATATATATCCAGCCACCAATCAACAGCTATAACCTAGGTTATCTGCTGCCCCTGAGTTTGCCTAGATAAACCTTTCAGAAAAGGATAGCTAGAGAAGAAAGAAAATTAAAAATAACAAGTAAATGGGAAAGTTGGTTAAAAATGTATTCTCTATCTGAATCATGAAAGAAAACTTTTGGGTTTCATGTCCCTTTAAGGTGCATAAAAATGGTAATGAAATTGTTCACCAGAATTGGTATTTTATTAAAAATGTAAAATTTGTATGTAAAGTGGAGAAATAGACATAACTTTGACATTTGTCAGAAAAATGCTACTATTCATTTGAAGTTTAGACTAATGCTATTGCATTGTCTTTTTATCATGCATTTGTTAATTATGCAAATCTACTGTATTTACTGGTCCTTTAAGTACACTGAATGTGAGAAAACAAAGCAAGACAGTACAAAATACAAAGCATAATTGTTTTTGTTCTGTAAAACAGGTTGAATATGGGCATTCCGGGGGCGTATACGGAATAGTCTCTCTAATCATAGGGTAATTCTGTAAAGATTTTTGCACAGTAGATCTCACAGTTGTTTCTCGCCATTTATAAGGTGGCAATC
This sequence comes from Bombina bombina, assembly GCF_027579735.1. Taxonomy (NCBI): domain Eukaryota; kingdom Metazoa; phylum Chordata; class Amphibia; order Anura; family Bombinatoridae; genus Bombina; species Bombina bombina. Next base: position 377,568,111 of record NC_069501.1, read on the forward strand.
TTTTCATAAAATATTCAAAATATTTAAAACCCTAAAAGACAAACACATGGATTTTTTTTATTACACACTCTGTTTAAATCACGTCCCTTTAGGCTTTAATAATTTAGCTATTGCAGTGAATTGGAATTAAAGAAAACAAAGGCAAAAATCGCTCAAACTTGCATCCAAAGGCCTAGATTACAAGTGGTGTGCACAAACAATACTTCTGTTGTGCGTTAACATTGCTCAATCTGAATCATTAGCAATTTTATTTTTGCCAAAGTTACCTTTTATTGCTTGAGTGAAAGTTTAGGGCACACTAACTTCTGCATGTCTGGTACTACATCCCTCACATAATAGACTTCCATGGGGACATGCAGTAAAATTCATGTTGGATATTGCTCAAAAGCAAAGCCAAGGGTGCTAAGCAGATGATACACAAGTAGTTATTATGTAGCTCTGTGCTATACAATTAATAATAACAATTTACTTCAGGTCTCAAAAAGTGCTTAAAGGGACACTGAACTCAATTTTTTTTTTCGTGATTCAGATAGAGCATGCAATTTTAGGCAACTTTCTAATTTACTCCTATTATCAATGTTTCTTCAGTCTCTTGCTATCTTCATTTGAAAAAGAAGACATCTAAGCTAAGGATCCAGACAAATTTTGTTTCAGAAACCCTGAAAAGCACATGTTTATTGGTGGGTAATTTTATCCACCAGTCAGCAAGAACAATCCAGGTTGTTCACCAAAAATGGGCCGGCATCTAAACTTATGTTCTTGCTTTTCAAATAAAGACACCAAGAGAATGAAGACAATTTGACAATAGGAGTAAATTAGAAAGTTGCTTAAAATTGCATGTTCTCTCTGAATCATGAAAGAAAAAAAAAATGGATTCATTGTCCCTTTAATATTAATGAGTTATTTTTGGATTTTTTATAGGGACTATGTAGTCCAAATTAAACTTTCATGATTCAGATAGGGAATGTCATTTTAAACAACTTTACAATTTACTTATATCAATTATCAAAGTGCTTTGTTCTCTTGGTATTCTTAGTTAAAAGATAAACCTTGAAGACCCCCGCTTATCTAAATGGATATGATAATTTTGCACAGCTAGAGGGCGTTAGTTCATGTTTGCAATATAGATAATATTGTGCTCACGCCAGTGGAGTTACTTGTAAGAGGGCACTGATTGGCTGAAATGCAAGTCTGTCAAATGAACTGAAATAAGGGGCAGTCTGCAGAGGCTTAGATACAAGGTAATCACAGATTAGTGTATTAATATAACTGTGTTGGTTATGCAAAACTGGGGAATGGGGAATAAAGAGATTATCTATCTTTTTTAATCAATAAATATTTTGTAGTAGACTGTCCCTTTAACTCATTAATTTAATACAAGCGCAATGAACAAGCTCCCTGCACTATCAGAAAACACCCGCAATTGTGCTTCACTTGTAATCTAGCCCTATTTCTTTCAAATGGCATGGAAAGTCCACAAATCTATTCAATCACTAGTGGGAATTTAACTCCTGGCCACCAGGTGGAGGCAAAGAACACCCCAGCAAAGCTTCTAGCATCCTCCCACTACCCACAATCCCCAGTCATTCTTTGCTTGTTTAACATTGTAGGTGATATGCGAAGAAGGTGTCTGAAGAAATCAAGTTGTTAATCCTTTAAAGGGTACTTTTCCCTGCAAGCAAGAATTGGGGTTATGCTGTGTCCATGTAATTCTCTTTAGTAAGAGTAATGGTGACTTTTAGCAGTTGGAAGACGGTGAGGTGGTCTTTGCTTACCCTCCAACATTTTTGCTACCCCTATATAGAAAACCAGGGTTGGTTACTCTGTTTTTTCTTTATCTACAGGTCTATGTCAGTGGGGATTCTGTCACACCTGTTTGCTGTACCTACAGCGGATCCACAGGTAAGTGCTTTTACCTTCTAGGTGAGAAGGATGCAGCACTTAGGGGTTCCTTATTTTTTAAAAAAAGGATAATTAGAGAACATGTGGATCCTTATGGGAGTGAATATCCCTTTTAAAAGATTGGGGATTTATTGAGCAGCAGTTCAAGTTTACCTTTTATTTAGTTTGGGTAATATCTCGTTAAGGAAATTGTTGGCGGTTCTTTTAGCCGCATCTCACTTTTGAATTTGAGGACATGTGACCGCTCAGTTACTTCCTGAGTTTTGAATGGTTTGTTTCTAGCCGGCTGTTTGGAAGCTGGATTTTCAAGGGGGACAGACCGGATTTTCTTGCATTAGATGTTTTTTTTCTGCCTGTCACCTCTCTCTGATGCTTGCAGCTTTCTAGGATCTGCAGTTTGAACAGGATTTATCTGCTGGTGTGGATTGGATTCCTGGTTAACGGTTGGGTGAGTCTCTCCAGCTTAGCTTTGGTGTAGAGGTTCCGGTCTTAATTATTATTTATCTATGCTTAAAATTTTATTCTAATTTTTTATATTGAAATTAGAGTATAAGGGAATTAAAAGGCTATTTTATTTACTATGGATGCAGATCCCAAGCTTTCTCTGTCATTTGATAAATGTCTTTATTGTGCAGATGCCCAGTTTATACCTCCTGTGCAGTTTTGTTCCCCTTGCCTTAATAAGGTTTTATTATCTAAGGATAAGGATTCTTTCTTATCTAAGCCTTCTTTTTTTCAGGATAATGCTGTTCAGGGATTGTCTCAGCCTTCCTCTAACATGTCAAAGTCTTTGACAGATTCATATGCAGTGCCCTGCGGTTCCTCTCAGTCAGTTTCTGGGAGTGCTTGTTTGCCTTAAGATTTTGCTGCGCAGTTGACTTCTGCAGTTTCTGCAGCCCTAAGTGCTTTGACTAGTTCTGGTGAAAGGAAGAGGGAATCTAAGAACATTTCTTTGGGTTCTGATTCCACCAAGACTGATTTTGTTAGTCTTTCTCAGTTATCTTTCCTCTGCAGCTTCTGAGACGGAGATCTCTGATTCAGAATCTGCAGTTCCTAGTACGGTAGATTCTGAGGAGGTTAATTTTAGATTTAAACTGGAGCATCTCCGTTTACTTTTGAAGGAGGTTTTTGTTACTTTGTATAACTCTGAAACAGTTGCAGAGCCACCTAAAAAGGCTAATAAACTGAGTTTTTGATGTCAAACCTAAATCTGTGGAGGTTTTCTTGTTCCAGATTGCATGTCTGACATTATATCTCAGTAATGGGAGACGCCGGGTGTTCCTTTTAACCCATCTCCTGTGTTTAAAAAGATGTTTTCTGTGGCTGATTCAGTGCAAGATCTGTGGCGTACTGTTCCTAGAGTAGAGGGCACTATATCTACTTTAGCCAAGAGAATAGAACTATTCCTCTTGAGGATAGTTGCTCTTTTAGAGACTGGATGGTCATTTAAGAAAGATGTTTATTCATCAGGGTTTGCTGTGGTAACCAGTTGCTAGTATTGCGACAGTTGCTGTTGCAGCCTCTTATTTGTGTGACTCATTATCTGATCTAATTTTAGAGGAGACTACTATAGAGGAGATCCAGTAGTCCAGGATATGATCAAGGTTCTAAAGCTGGCTAATACTTTTATCTGTGATACCAGTATGCAAGTTATTAGACTGGGAGCCAAGATTTCTAGTTTTGCGATAGTAGCCTGCAGAGCCCTTTAGTTAAAGTCTTGATCTGCAGATGTGACTTGCAAATCCAAACTTCTGTCTCTACCTTTTAAGAGTAAGACTTTATTTGATCCTGTCTGGCAAAAATAATTTCCATGGTTACTCGTGAAAAGGGAGTTTTTTCTTACCATAGGATAAGAAGAATAGACCCAAGGGTCGTCAGACTTCTAATTTTCATTGCTTTTGTAACTTCAAGAGACAGAGATCTTCTGCATCTTCTAAATCTGACCAAGCCAAGACTTTTTTTAGTGCTAGCCAGCCTTGGAATAAGGGTAAGCAATCCAGAAAGCCTTCCACTGATGCTAAGTCAGCATGAAGGGGCTGCCCCCTATCCAGTTCTGGATCAGGTAGGGGGCAGGCTTTCCTTCTTTCAGCACGCTTGGATTTGTGATGTTCCAGATCCTTGGGCAGTGGATGTAGTCTCCCAGGGATACAGAATAGGATTTAAGTCTTGTCCCCCCAGGGACAGATTCCTATTATCAAGATTATCTGTAAACCAGGTAAGAGAGAGGCTTTCTTAAACTGCGTAAAGGATCTGTCCTCTCTGGGAGTGATTATCCCAGTTCCTCTAACAGAACAGGGTCATGGATTTTATTCAAATCTTTTTGTGGTTCCCATAAAAGAGGGAACTTTTTGACCCATTCTCGACCTCAAGTCTCTCAACAAGTTTCTCAAGGTCCCATCCTTCAAAATAGAGACTATTCATTCTATTCTCCCTCTAGTTCAGGAGGGTCAGTTTATGACCACCATAGACCTAAAGGATGTGTATCTTCATGTGCCTATCCACAGGGAACATTTCAAGTTCCTGAGGTTCGCTTTTTGGCTCAACATTTCCAATTTGTAGCCCTGCCTTTTGGCCTCACCACTGCTCGAATCTTTATGAAGGTTCTAGGGGCTCTTTTGGCTGTGACCAGATCTCTAGGGATTGTGGTGGCTCCTTACCTGGACAATATCCTGGTCCAGGCACCATCTTTTCAGTTAGCAAGATCCCATACAGATTCTCTGTTAGCTATTCTCCCCTCTCATGGGTGGATGGTCAATCTAGGGAAAAGTTCCTTGGTGCCAAGTACCAGGGTATGTTTTCTGGGGACAATCATAGACGCAGTATCTATGAAGATTGTTTTGATGGAGGTCAAGCTCCTGGAGACTTGTCGTTCTCTTCAGTCCTCTCTTCGTCCATCAGTGGCAGTATGCATGGAAGTAATTGGTCTTATGGTTGCATCCATGGACATTATTCCATTTGCTTGCTTCTATCTGAGACCCCTACAGTTATGTATACTGAATCAATGGAATGGAGACCACTGAGATCTCTCTCAGAGGATAGTTTTAGACTCTCAGACAAGGATTTCTATGTCTTGGTGGATATCCCAGGACCATTTGTCTCAGGACACTTGTTTCCCAAGACCTTCTTGGGAGATTGTGACCATGGATACCAGCCTGGGGAGCAGTTTGGGGGTCCCTAAGAGTTTAGGGACTTTGGACTCAGGAGGAGTCTGCCCTCCCTATAAATAGAATTGAGAGCAATTCTCAATGCTCTAACAGTGTGGCCTCAACTGAGTTTACTCCGGTTTATCAGATTTCAATCAGACAACATGACTTCCGTGGCATATATCAGCCACCATGGTGGAATTTGGAGCTTGTTAGCTATGAAGGAGGTGACTCACATTCTTCAGCGTGTAGAGTCTCACAGTTGTCATCTCTCTGCCATTTATATCCCAGGGGTGGACAACTGGGAAGTGGATTATCTAAGCAGGCAGACGTTTCATCCAGGGGAATGGGCTCTCCATCTGGAAGTTTTCTCAATGTTAATCCTGGAACTCATGGGGAGTTCCAGAGCTGGATTTGATGGCATCTTATCTAAATGCCAAGCTTCCAAAATACGGAGCAAGATCAAGAGATCCTCAAGCAGATCTGGTAGACACCCTGGCAGTGCCATGGGATTTCAGTCTAATTTATCTGTTTCCTCCGGTTGCCCTTCTTCCTCGGGTGATAGCTTGTATCAAACAGGAGCAGGCTTTGGTGATTCTAATAGCTCCAGCGTGGCCTCACAGAACTTGGTTTGCGGTCCAAGTGAAGATGTCATAATTTCCTCCATGGAAATTGTCTCTGAGGAAGGATCTTCTACTTCAGGGTCCCTTCCTCCATCCGAATGTAGTGTTCCTGAAGCTGACTGTTTGGAGATTGAATGCTTAGTCTTGTCCAGACAAGGTTTTTCTGTGAAGATTATTGAGACTACAATTCAGGCTCGTAAGCCTGTTACTCACAAGATTTATTATAAGCTATGGCGTAAATACCTTCATTGGTGTGGATCTAGGGTTTTTTCTTGGAGTCAGGTGAGAATTCCCCATATTCTGTCCTTTCTTCAGGGGGGACTGGAGAAGGGTTTATCAGTCATTACCCTAAAGGGTCAGATTTCGGCTCTGTCGATTCTTCTGCAGAAGCGTCTGTCAATTTTGCCAGCTGTTCAATCTTTTGTCCAGGCTTTGTTTAGATTCAGGCCTGTGTTTAGGTCAATTGCTCCTCCTTGGAGTCTTAATCTGGTTTTTAAAGTTCTGCAGCAGGCTCCATTTGAGCCTATGCATTCTGTTTATATTAATTTATTGTCCTGGAAGGTTTTGTTTCTGCTGGCAATTTTCCCTGCTTGAAGAGTTTCAGAGCTTTCAGCTCTAGAGTGTGATTCTCTTTATCTTATTCTTTATGCGGATAAGGCAGTTCTCCGTACTAAATTAGGATTTTTACCTAAGGTGGTTTTGGAATGGAATATTAACCAAGAGATTATTGTTCCTTCATTTTGTCCAAATCCTTCCTCTAAGAAGGAGCAGTTGTTGCACAATCTGGATGTTATGTGTGCTTTGAAGTTCTATTTACAGCCTACGAAAGATTTTCGGCAATCTTCTGCTCTTTTTGTTGTCTTTTCTAGTAAATGGAGGGGTCAGAAGGCCACTTCTTCTACTCTCTCCTTCTGATTGAGAAGTGTTATGCGATTAGCTTATGAGACAACTGGACAGCAGCCTCCAGAGAAAATGAAGGTCACTCCACTAGGGCTGTCGCTTCCTCTTGGGCCTATAAAAATTTGCAAGGCAGCCCCTTGGTTATAAGTGCATATTTTTTCCAACTTTTCCAAATTTTGTGTTTTTGCCTCAGCTGAGGCTTCTTTTTGGGAGGAAAGTACTTCAAGCCGTAGTGCCGTAGTGCCTTGTGTATCCCTCCCTTCCATTCTGTGGACTCTAGATTTGGTATGGTTCCCAGTAGTGGGATTTGTGGACTCTCCATGCCATTGAAAAGCAAAACAATTTATGCTTACCTGATAAATTATTTTCTTCCCTGGCATGGAGAGTTCACGACCCTCCCTTATTTTAAGATGGCTTTTTAGTCATTTTTCTAAACCTCAGGCACCTCTATACCCTTTGTGTCTTCTTCTCTTTCCTTAATTACTTGGCTGAATGACTGGGGATTGTGGGTAGTGGGAGCATACTTGAAGCTTTGCTAGGGTGTTCTTTGCCTCCACCTGGTGGCCAGGAGTTGAATTCCCACTAGTAATTGAATGGATTTGTGGACTCCCCATGCAAGGAAAGAAAATAATTTATCAGGTAAATATAAATTATGTTATTTTCCCACAACACTGATGGATTGGAATAAGGTAGAGGTTTACAGAATTAAGATGATTCTTTCAGATTCAATTTACATTTATGACTGTAATCTTTTTTTTCTTTAAGGGAGAAGAACGATATTGATGAGCTTATATTAATTCCAAGTTCACAGGTAGTATTCATTGAGAAACAATAATATTATTTATCATTGCATGCATTGAATGTTGCATTTTATTTGTATGTATTTATGATGGGAAGGTTAATAACTACTGTGTAAGTTCACAGTTACCTTACCTGGATATACTCAAGCTGCTTGGTCCTTCAGAGCTACAAACTGAAACCATTGTGAAGCCAGATTATAATGCATTCATGCTAACAAATAACTGTTTTAACAATGATATCTTGTAGCTTCTTACAACTAAGATCTATAAGGAAAAAAAGCCATGGAGACTTAAAGAGAGTGATTTGTGCATGGCCGAAAAATTTGTTTCTGTTCAGTTCGGATCGATTCGGATGTTTTTGAATTTCGGTTCGGATCGATTCGAATTCGGAAAAATTAGAATGAATTTGTTTCGGATTCATTCGGATTCGAATAAATTCGGCTGGATTTGGTTCTTGTTTATTTCATGATTTAGACATAGCATACACTTTTAAACAACTTTCCAACGTACTTATATTATTTAATTTTCTTCCTTCTCTTGTTATCCTTTGATGAAGGTTTACCTAGGTAAAAGCTCAGGAGCAGCAAAGAAACTAGGTTCTAGCTGCTGATTGGTGGCTGGATATATATGCCTATTGTCATTGGCTCACACCATGTGTTCAGTTAGAAACCAGTAGTGCATTGCTGCTCTTTCAACAAATGATACCAAGAGAATGAAACAAATTAGATAATAGAAGTAAATTAGAAAGTTGTTTAAAATTGTATTCTCTATCTTAATCATGAAATACATTTTTTGGGTTTCATGTCTCTTTAAAGGGCCATGATAACCAAATGTTGAAACACTTGAAAGTGATGCAGCATAGCTATAAAAAGTTGACTAGAAAATATCACCTGAACATCTCTATGAAAAAAAGAAAAATATTCACACCCCATTGAAAAGGACTTTAAGCAGCAAATCAGTATGTCTGTCCCTATTCAGTTAAAGGGAGTTTACTATTAAATCTCATGAGATTTAAACCTAATGTAAAGTTGAATGAATAAGTGCCTGGCTTTTAAAAATACTATTAAAAACAGGGGCACTTTCATTCATTAAACTTTAAATTACAGCATTTTTTTAAATACTTAACTTTTTCTTTAGGAAACCCAGACCGGCGATCCTTCACCCGCAGCTCCTCTGTACTTAGCATAATGATGACAACAAAACCAGCTTCCTCCAATCGTTGCATGGCCTCATGAGATGGACGCTCTCGGGTGCACACCATGATTGGAAGAAGCCGGTTTCGTCATTGCTGAGGTAAGTACAGTAAAGCTGTAGGCGGAATATCGCCGGTCTGGGTTTCCTAAAGAAAAAGGTAAGTATTTTGAAAAAAAAAAACGGCAATGTAAAGTTTAATGAATAGTATTTTTAAAACCGGGCACTCATTCATTCAACTTTACATTCACTTTAAGTGAAATTTCATGAGGTCACAGTAAAAGAGTTCATGACCTCAGCACTGCTGATACTGATTGGCTGCTGTTCATTTCTTCCTTCTTTTTTTTACCTGCAACTGGGCAGTAACTGAAATAACTTTTTACACAGCACTTACTCTGGTGAGCTGAGGAAATTGTGAGGTAAAATATCTATTTTTTTTTACATAGAGATTCTCAGGTGATATTTTCCTGCATCACTTTCAAGTGATTTAGCATATGAGTATTATGTCCCTTTAAGGAATTGCAATATATTCTGTTGCAAAGTTTGAATTTATATCATAATATGATACAAACTTACTGAAATAGTTGTTGAGTTACAACTGACCATACTTTACACAAAGCCTTGAAGTTAATGTGTCACTTTTTAGCATTACTGGGTGCTGCTTTGTTAAACCAAGCAAGCTGCCTGTTTTAGAGAAGCCCTTTTCTCTCAAATGAAGGCAACTTTTGAGACATTGAAAGAACAACTGATTCTAAAATGAATACATTGAGCACATTGAAAACTCCCCTAACAAATGGAAGCCCAGCAAGTTTAGTGAATCCAGACTACTGTGTGAAATGTAATTTGTTGTTGTTGTCTGTCCTAGTTTGATGGTTGCTTTGTAGGGGTTATTGTTCATGGTTTAGCAAAAATAAATGTATGTAAACAACTTTCCTATTTACATCTGTCATGAAATTTGCCTAATTCTGATGGTATCCTTTGTTGAAAAGCATACCTAGTAGGTCTAAAAAGCAGCAATGCACTACTGGGAGCTAGCTGAACACATTGTGTGAGCCAATGACAAGAGTCATATATGTGCAGCCAACAATATCTAGCTAGGTCCCACTAGTGCATTTTGTTTCTTAGTCTTCTTAGGTATGCTTTTAAGCAAAGAATTTCAAGAGAACAAAGCATATTTGATATTAAAAGTAAATTGGAAAGTTGTTTAAAACGCTATATGAATCATGAAAGTTTAATTTTGACTTTACTGTGACTTTAAATATACTTGGATAAGTAATCTTACATATCTTAACATGCTAAAAAAAAAGCTACTAATGGAAATTCTGATTAGAATGTGCGTGTCTTATAAATTCCATACAGTATGATAATTGGATAAATAGTCATTGTGTGAACCTTGTCGGATGAATAATGCTATAGACTGACTCATCTGACCATGAGATTCACGTGCTATTGAACAAGCACATTTAACTGAGTAGATTCAGTCTATTTCAGTGTGCTAAAAGCCTATAGAAGTACAAAAGTCTACAAACAGTCAATAACATAGTACTACAAGATTTTTTTTCAGGAACTGCCTCACAACAATAAAAGTAAAGAGGCGGAAGACAACACTATTGAAGAAGTCACTGATACACAAGTGCATGACCAAGGACCAGAGGAAAAGTAAGCCCTGCAGTTATTTGTTCTATTCAACTGGAGAAGTGAGGAGACAGACAGTTGTACTCTATGACATACCCAGACATTAAAATGTCTTTTGTTTAAGGCAGGTCAGGCTTAGGCAGTTTCTATAACAAAGGTTTGATGTGTGACTAAGAACAAGTTCTCTAGGTATGGTGGGAAGGGCGGCATACATAAGGATTGTCTTGTGGGCAGCTATACATTGTGCTTTTCAGGTAACTATAGTAAGATCACAACATCCGTCTGATGTCACTTTATTGTAATTTTATTGGTTCTCCTCTGCCCCTTTAACCAAATGTCATAAAAGGTTAAACAATAAGCTGAAAAACCTGCTTTATGAAGATCCTGCAGTAGGAGGCCAGGGAGGGAATTGATTTTGGGGTTTTAGAAATCTCAGGATATGAGTCATAAAGGAAAGTGCTGTGCAATAGTAAAAACAAAGTATACTTAACACAATGAAACACTGTGACAAAAAATAATTTAAACATTTTTTCATAAACCTTATTGAGAATTTTCAGATATATACAGTAATATTACAAACATACAAGTTTTAAAAGTCATATTTGTTAAAGAGAAACACAATTTAACATCTCCATTGGAAAACTCAATTGTGAGCTGCTGGTGCAATGCTGAATACGGAGAGCGTATTGCTCTCCGCATTCAGCGAGGTCTTGTGGACCTGATCCGCACTGTCGGATCAGGTCCGCAAGACCTTTCTTACATAGGCCTCGATGTGCGCTCTTGCTATATTCACTCAGCCCTGTGAAAGTTAGACAGTTTCTCATTGGAGGCAGAGGAAACAGGTGTTGTCTGCTTCCTTTCTACTAAAAAAAAAAAAGTTATAGGGAGCAGGATGCAGGGCTAAGGGACACTTTTATTTACCCTGAAAACAGGGTGTCTCACTAAGTAGCATATATTGCATTTTCATATGGGAAAGAGATGCATACAATTACAAAAGTGCACAATAAATTGCAAAACTAATAATTGAACCATTCACACAAAAATATGTAGAAAAAAATGTATTGTTAACATGCATCAAAATCAAATTCTTCACCAAAAATAGCTTTTTATCAAAAAAGCAAAAATTGTATGTAAATTACACAGGAATAAATCGTATTAAATATGCATAGCATAAATCATAATTTAAGTACACTGGATGTGCAAAAAACACAAACAGGTAGATTACAAGTTATGCGCGCTAGAGGGTTTTTAACGAATGCAACAAAAGTTGCTTTATTTCACCATCCATAGCGCTGCCATTACAAGTTTTGAAACAGCCACCTTGTGTGTGCGATATGGCTGCATTAACCTCCATACCGCAAAAAATACAAGCACTGTTTTGACGTGCTCGTGCACGCTTTCCCCATAGACATCAATGGGGAGAAAGTGTCAGAAAAAAAACTAACACCTGCGATCGTGAAATGAAAAGCTCCGTAATGCAGCCCCATTGATATCTATGGGGAAAAAAAAGTTACGTTTAAACCTAACACCCTAACATAAACCCCACGTCTAAACACCCCTAATCTGCTGCCCCTGACATCGCTGACACCTAGATAATGTTATTAATCCCTAATATGCGGCTCCCAATATAGCAGCCACTAAAATAAATCTATTAACCCCTAATCTGCCGATCCCGATATCACCGCCACTATACTAAAGTTATTAGCCCCTATTCCCCCAAACCCCAAATCGCCCACACTATAATAAATCTATTAACCCCTATTCTGCCGCTCCCCGACATCGCCGCCACTAAATAAAGCTATTAACCCCTAAACCTCTGGCCTCCCACATCACTACCACTAAATAAACCTATTAACCCTTAAACCGCCAGCCCCCCCATCGCAACAACCAAAATTAAACTATTAACCCATAAACCTAACGCTAACCGTAACCTTAAACCTAACACCCCCTAATTTAACATAATTAAAATAGAGCTAAATTAAAGTTACAATTATTAACTAAATAATACCTATTTAAAACTAAATACATACTTACCTGGGAAATAAAATATTCTGATTGGCTGATCGGAACAGCCAATAGAATGCAAGCTCAATCTGATTGGCTGATTGGATCAGCCAATCGTATTGAACTTGATTCTGATTGGCTGATTCCATCAGCCAATCAGAATATTCCTACCTTAATTCCGATTGGCTGATAGAATCCTATCAGCCAATCGGAATTCGAGGGACGCCATCTTGGATGACGTCATTTAAAGGAACCGTCATTCGTCGTTCAGTCGTCGGCCAGGATGGATGTTCCGCGTCGGAGGTCTTCAGGATGCTGCCGCTCCGCTCCAGATGGATGTCGATAGAAGACGCCGCCTGGATGAAGACTTCAATCGGATGGAAGACCTCTTCTGCCCCGCTTGGATGAAGACTTCAATCGGATGGAAGACCTCTTCTGCCCCGCTTGGATGAAGACTTCTACCGGATCATGGACATCTTCAGCCCCCCGCTTGGGCTTGGATCAGGACATCGGAGGAGCTCTTCTGGACCGATCGGTGAACCTGGTATGGTGAAGACAAGGTAGGAAGATCTTCAGGGGCTTAGTGTTAGGTTTATTTAAGGGGGGTTTGGGTTAGATTAGGGGTATGTTGGTGGTGGGTTGTAATGTTGGGGGGGGGTATTGTATGTTTTTTTTTACAGGCAAAAGAGCTGAACTTCTTGGGGCATGCCCCGCAAAGGGCCCTGTTCAGGGCTGGTAAGGTAAAAGAGCTTTTAACTTTAGTAATTTAGAATAGGGTAGGGCATTTTTTATTTTGGGGGGCTTTGTTATTTTATTAGGGGGCTTAGAGTAGGTGTAATTAGTTTAAAATTGTTGTAATATTTTTCTTATGTTTGTAAATATTTTTTTATTTTTTGTAACTTAGTTCTTTTTTATTTTTTGTACTTTAGTTAGTTTATTTCATTGTAGTTATTTGTAGATATTGTATTTAATTAATGTATTGATAGTGTAGTGTTAGGTTTAATTGTAGGTAATTGTAGGTATTTTATTTAATTAATTTAATGATAGTATAGTGTTAGGTTTAATTGTAACTTAGGTTAGGATTTATTTTACAGGTAATTTTGTAATTATTTTAACTAGGTAACTATTAGATAGTTCTTAACTATTTAATAGCTATTGTACCTGGTTAAAATAATTACAAAGTTGCCTGTAAAATAAAAATTAATCCTAAAATAGCTACAATGTAATTATAATTTATATTGTAGCTATATTAGGGTTTATTTTACAGGTAAGTATTTAGCTTTAAATAGGAATAATTTATTTAATAAGAGTTAATTAATTTCGTTAGATTAAAATTATATTTAATTTAGGGGGGTGTTAGTGTTAGGGTTAGACTTAGCTTTAGGGGTTAATACATTTATTAGAATAGCGGTGAGCTCCGGTCGGCAGATTAGGGGTTAATAATTGAAATTAGGTGTCGGCGATGTTAGGGAGGGCAGATTAGGGGTTAATACTATTTATTATAGGGTTAGTGAGGCGGATTAGGGGTTAATAACTTTATTATAGTAGCGGTGCGGTCCGCTCGGCAGATTAGGGGTTAATAAGTGTAGGCAGGAGGAGGCGACGTTGAGGGGGGCAGATTAGGGGTTAATAAATATAATATAGGGGTCGGCGGTGTTAGGGGCAGCAGATTAGGGGTACATAGCTATAATGTAGGTGGCGGCGCTTTGCGGTCGGCAGATTAGGGGTTAATTATTGTAGGTAGCTGGCGGCGACGTTGTAGGCGGCAGTTTAGGGGTTAATAAATATAATACAGGGGTCGGCGGTGTTAGGGGCAGCAGATTAGGGGTACATAAGTATAACGTAGGTGGCGGTCGGCAGATTAGGGGTTAAAAAATTGAATCGAGTGGCGGCGATGTGGGGGGACCTCGGTTTAGGGGTACATAGGTAGTTTATGGGTGTTAGTGTACTTTAGAGTACAGTAGTTAGGAGCTTTATAAACCGGCGTTAGCCCAGAAAGCTCTTAAAGGGCCATTATGCACTCAAAAAAATATGGGCTAATTAAATAAAGCATTAAAAGAAAATAAAGTTTTAAATTAACATGTATTATCAATTTTGCTGCTTAAGGTCCTAAAAATGATGTTAAAGTTTAAAGTCCTCTGACTTCATGAGAATACGTTTGTAGTACCCAGTAGCTGCAGAACAAGGCTTTTTTCCACACTCCCTAACTTGTGTTTAGAAAGCCCTCTTGCTGGAGCGGTCTCTGTAATGTGCTTTGTGTGCAGTAATATGTTGAAAGGCAGAAACGATGTAGATATACACAGAAGCTGAAGAATTCCACTTCCCTTTCCCTCTCCGGTTACCACAGATCTCCTCCAGTCTCTGCACACTCTAATTAAATGCCGTGGTAACCGGGAGGGGGGAGGGAAGTGGATTTCCTGCAGCGTTAGAACGGACTGTGTGAAATCAGCAGATGCAGATATACACAGAAGCTACTAAACTCAGCAGCATATTTTCCCTTCTGTCCATTCTAACGCTGCAGGAATTCCACTTCCCTCCCCCCTCTCGGTTACCACGGCATTTATAAGGGTGTGCAGAGACTAGAGGAGATCTGTGGTAACCGGAGGGGGAAAGGGAAGTGGAATTCTTCAGCTTCTGTGTATATCTACATAGTTTCTGCCTTTCAACATATTACTGCACACAAAGCACATTACAGAGACCGCTCCAGCAGGAGGGCTTTCTAAACACAAGTTAGGGACTGTGGAAAAAAGCCTTGTTCTGCAGCTACTGGGTACTACAAACGTATTCTCATGAAGTCAGAGGACTTTAAACTTTAACATCATTTTTAGGACCTTAAGCAGTAAAATTGATAATACATGTTAATTTAAAACTTTATTTTCTTTTAATGCTTTATTTAATTAGTCAATATTTTTTTGAGTGCATAATGGCCCTTTAACTACTGACTTTTTTCTGCGGCTGGAGTTTTGTCGTTAGAATTCTAACACTCACTTCAGACACGACTCTAAATACCGGAGTTAGAAAAATCCCATTGAAAAGATAGGATACGCAATTGACGTAAGGGGATCTGCGGTATGGAAAAGTCGCGGCTGAAAAGTGAGCGTTAGACCCTTTTTTGAGTGACTCCAAATACCGGAGTTAGCCTAAAACCAGCGTTAGGAGCTTCTATCTCTGGTTTTCACGGCTAACGCCAAACTCCAAATCTAGGCCTAAGTTAGCTACAATATAACTAATAGCTATATTGTAGCTAGCTTAGGTTTTATTTTTATTTCACAGGTAAGTTTGTATTTATTTTAACTAGGTAGACTAGTTAGTAAATAGTTATTAACTATTTACTAACTATCTAGTTAAAATAAATACAAACTTACCTGTGAATTAAAACCTAAGCTGCCTTACACTAAAATCTAACATTACAAACAAAAAAAACTACCATTACAAAAAATAAAAAACACTAAAATTACAAAAAATAAAAAACACTAAAATTGCAAAGAATAAAAAAACATTCCGTTTAAAAAAAAATAAAAAATTATCCAAAACAATAAAAATTATTCCTATTCTAATACCCTGTTTAAAAAAAAAATGCCACCCCAAAATAAAAAAGCCTGATCTATAATAAACTACCAAGGGCCCTTAAAAGGGCTTTTGTGGGCCCTTAAAAGGGCCTTTTGTAGGGCATTTCCCTAAAGATAACAGCTCTTTTCCTACAATAGAAAAACAAGCACCCCCTAACAGTATACAAACCCCACCCCCCAAACCCACAAAATAAAAATAAAGTAAAACCTAATCTATCCATTGCCCTGAAAAGGGCATTTGTATGGGCATTGCCCTTATAAGGGCATTCAGCTCTTTGTCCTGCCCTTAAAAGGGCATTCAGCTCTTTTATGAAATGTCCAACCCCTAATCTAAAAATAAAAAACCACCCCAAAGCTAAAAAAAAATTACACAAAATAACAAACTAATTATCCAAAATAATAAAAATTATTCCTATTCTAATGCCCATTTTTTAAAAAAATAAAAAATAAAAAAATTGCCCTAAATATATCAGCTCTTTTTCTAAAAACAATACAAAGACCCACTAACATTATAAACCTCCATCCCCCCAACCCACAAAATAAAAAAACTATCTAAAAGGGCATTTGTATGGGCATTGCCCTGAAAATGGCATTCAGCTCTTTTGCTGCTCTTAAAAGGGCATTCAGCTCTTTTAAGAGTGCCACCCTAATCTAAAAAAAAAAACCACCCCAAAAAAACTTAAAAAACCTAATAATAACCCCTCTTTAGGTATTCACAGTTGAAGTCCCACTTGAACGATCTTCATCCCGGTGACTCCATCTACATGCAGGGGGCATCTTCATCCAGGCGGCTCCATCTTCATCCATCGTGGGACCGGCATCTCCTTCATCCCTGCGGAGGCGGAGCAGCGATGCGCGGAGGCGGAGGTCCAGGCCGAAGTCCAGGAGGAGGTCCAGGTGGAGGTCCATCGATCCGACGTGGAGGTCCTCTACATGTGATTGTCCGCCGCACACTGAGGATTGAAATGCAAGGTACCCCTTTTATACTGGGGGTACCATTGCATTTCTATTGGCTGAAAAATTTGAATCCGTCAATAGGAATTAGGGCTGCTAAAATCCTTTTGGCTTTTTTAAACTTTTTTGGGTGCTTTTGTTTTTAGTTTAGGGTTTGGGCTTTTCTTAAAAGAGCTAAATGCCATTTTAAGAGCAATGCCCGTACAAATGCCCTAAAGAGTAATGGGCAGCTTAGGTTTTTTTTAGAGTTAGTTTTTTTATTTTGGGGGGTTGGTTGGGTGGTGGGTTTTACTGTTGGGGGGTCTTTGTATTTTTTTTACAGATAAAAGAGCTGTTTAACTTAGGGCAATGCCCTACAAAAGGCCCTTTTAAGGAATATTGGTAGTTTATTGTAGGCTAGGTTTTTTTTATTTTGGGTGGGCTTTTTTATTTTTATAGGGCTATTAGATTAGGTGTAATTCTTTTCAATTTTTGATAATTTAGTTTGGTAATTTTTGTAAATTAGTGTTTGTTATTTTTGTAATTTAGTCTTTTTTATTTTTTGTAATTCGATACTTTGTAATTTTTATAGCAGTGTTAGTATTTTTTAATGTGTATTTTAGTTTTTTTAAATGGTAGTTAGTTTAATTTTAGTTTAATAGTAATATTAGTTTAATAAATAGTTTAAACTTAGTTTTTCTAATTTGACAGGTAAGTTTTAATTTAATTTAAGATAAGGAAATTGTAATTTTAATCTAAAGTTAGGGGGCGTTAGGGTTTACTTTTTTAAATTAGTTTATTGTGATGTGGGGGGCTTTTGTTTTAGGGGTTAATAGTTTAAATTAGATTATTGCAATGTGGGGGGCTTTTTCGGTTTAGAGGTTAATAGGTTTATTATAGTGGCGGCGGCTGCGGGGAGCAGCAGAATAGGGGTTAATAAGTGGGGCCGATGTGGGCAGACAACAGATTAGGGGTTAATAATATTTAAATAGTGTTTGCGATGCAGGAGGGCAGCGGTTTAGGGGTTAATAACTTTATTATAGTGGTGACGATGTCGGGGAGCGGCGGAATAGGGGTTAATAAATTATATTAGTGGCGGCAATGTTGGGAGCGGCAGATTAGGGGTTAATAAATTTAATATAGTGTTTGCAATGTGGGAGGCCCTCGGGGTTAATAGGTAGTTTATGGGTGTTTAGTGTACTTTGTAACACTTTAGTTATGAGTTTTATGTAACAGTTTTGTAGCGTAAAACTCATAACTCCTGCTCCCAGATGGCGGTACAGATCTTGTTGGTATAGGCTGGAACGCAAGCTTTTTAGCCTCACCGTAAAACTCGTAATGGCTGCGCTATGGAAGTCCCATGAAAAAAACATAATTTTTACAAGTGCGGGACTAACATTGCGTTACAGGCTAAAAGGCTTGTGGTACAGCTATACCGACAAGACTTTTAATGGCTGCGTTGCTGTTTTAAAACTGAAATGACCATTTTTTTCAGCGTTAAAAGACAAACGCGCAATCTACCTGAAAGAAATGAGTAGTTATAAGTACATTTTTTTCTCAGATCTCAGCATAATTCTATAACATTTGCGCACTACAATTCTCACTGCGAGTTTTCACCAAAATACACAAAACTCTAATTATTCTGAAAGGAAAACCTATGCATATGAACATTACAGGCGCTTTTAAGGTGTAGTGCACTGAAAACATTGTAATGTGATTTGTATTAAGTGTAATATTCAAGTTTTAAAACATTTCCCCCTCTGTACTCCCCCTCCATTGCAAACTTTTATATAGCAGAGAGTTCTCATTATTTGCATGGGAGACATCTTGTCACTTGCAGGGACAGCCATCTTTTTATAGAATTCCATGAGGGCTACCCCTGCTAGTGTTGCTGTAGAAAAACACGTCTAGACCGGGAATTTTATAGAATTGGCCCTTAAGTGAGAGAAAATAGGGGTTATTTTTCACTATATTAGTCTGTTACCTTATGGAAATATCTTAAATACATTACCCTTCCCTATATTACACAAACAGGGACATTTTACTTGAATAGGTTTGTGTCTCTTTACTTTTTATGTTCAAAAGATGATATACCTGCAAATTAATGGATTATATTCAAATGAAATACTGAGACACATATAGAAATGATAAATGCCATATTCTATATGTGTTCTGTAATGGTCATGCGCATATAATCTGTCTGTAACATAGAAGAGTCAGTTTTGTAAGCAGATAAGTAACAGAAAGCCTATTAAGGGCCAGATTACGAGTGGCACTGGCATGTTAATAGTTACGTTAAAAGTAAATGCAATCGCTTGGGTGCAATCCTGATTTACACTAGAATGATTACCTCATCATCAGAGCTCTGGTTAATTGTTTTGCGAAACAAAAAAGTTTCACAAAACACATCAAAAAGACTTTACAAAGTACAGTTACACTCACAATAACACTATCTAATAAAAAAGTGCTTTAGCATTGAGATACATACATATACATCTCTAATGCTGTATATGTCTGTGTATATATATGTATATATATATATATATATATATATATATATATATATATATATATATACAGTATATTGTATATATATTATAAATATATATATGTCTATTTATGTAATATCCGCAATATCGGATTATGTCCACTCGCACATTAATAAATAGGCCCCTTTATGTTACTTGTCACATGATGCAGGGGGAGTGGAAATACCCATAACTGAAATTTGGCAGAATAAAATCTACTACTCATTTAAAGTTCAGACTAAGGGGCCGATTTATTATGTGTCTGGCGGACATGATCCGCTGTAGCGATCATGTCCACCAGACATCGATAAATGCCAACAGCATACGCTGTCAGCATTTATCATTGCACAAGCAGTTCTGGTGAACTGCTTGTGCAATGCCGCCCTCTGCAGATTCATGGCCGATCGGCTGCTAGCAGGGGGTATCAATCAACCCGATCGTATGTGATCGGGTGGATTGCTGTCCGCCACCTCAGAGGCGGCATACGAGTTAAGGAGCAGCAGTCTTAAGACTGCTGCTCCTTAACTCCTGTTTCCGGTGAGCCTGAAGGCATTGTCTTTTTACCATGCATTTGTTGATTATGCAAATCTTATTTATTATATGAATATATGTCTGTAAATACATATATACACATATAATACATAAATACATATGTACACATATATAGACATGTATAGAGGTGCATTGGATCCTTATGCAGTTAAGTAGATATAAACATGTAAAAAACCATATTTATGCAATATTCATTTTTAATAAAAAAAAAAATATATATATATATATATATATATATATATATATATATATATATATACTGTATATATATATATATATATATATATATATATATATATATCGTACAAAAGTAGAAAGCACTCACCGGGTCTTCACAAATAAATATTCAATTTATTAAATCATAGCAGTGAGGTTTCAGGATATTATCCCTGCCTTCAGTCCATATAAAATAACAATACACATACCTTACTCCTTTATACCATCACGACAACACCTCTACCGCAAAACCGGAAGTGCCCCAGCATCCTAGCCGCACCATATAGCTGTGCCGCAAGCCTTTTAGCCTGTAACGCAACCTCAGTTCCGCACTCAAAAAAATGAAGTTTTTGCATGGGATTTCCTTAGTGCTTTTCAATTGTGGATGTGGGAAACAGCACCTGTGTATTCTTGTCCTGTGGCAAAGGATTGGTCGTTTGTTTATGGACCCTGTGGAAGAAAAATAAAGTTCCAAAACTGTACACAAACAAAAAGTCCAAGCACCAAAAAAAACAGTCTCTTTTAATTCTTGTTATTATAATAAAAATAAAAATATAAGTATAACCTGGGGTCGAGGATTTCCCACTGCACTTGCACTCTTTAGAAAGGGCTGCCTCCAACACTTTTGGTGTGTGCGTTACAAATTGGTTGAAATGTCTCTAATAAGAGTATCGATTTGTTGCAGTGTACAGCAAACAGCAATCTTGTTATATAAGGTTCAAGTATCTTACCCGCTCTTGGCGGCACTTGTATTGTCGGGTCTCTCAGCGTCTCCTCTGCTTGTCGGTCCACAGGAGCCTCCTTTGAAAATCTTGGTTTCCTGTACCTCAGTTATACACAGGCTCCCTCCTCGATCAATGCAGTAACGGCTGTGACCTCTCTCTCTCCAAACTTTGTTTCTCCATCCGGTTTTTCTCTTGCTGGCGTCTCTGTGGTTTGTGGGAAATCCTTTCTCTTACCCAGGATCTGTCTGTTTTCTGTGTCCTGTGCTCACTCTAAAATCCCAAAATCGTAACCATATGTACAATGATCTAAAAAAGATCCGAATGAGGAGCACCAGGCGTTGTTGGATAAAAATAAAACTTAACTTTTATTCCAGCTCTGCGGCTTCTATTAAAACATGTCACATTTACAACACATAAAAGGATAGCGTAGCATTCTCTCGCTTACGCGTTTCGGCATCAGCCGTAGTCATAGCATGAGAATCTCACATATACCACACTCTTTTAAAATCCCTAACTCTTTCTGATTGGATCATTAAAAGTTACCTGCTAGCTACCTGATTGGTTGTTCGTTGTAAACTGTGTAACCCTCCTAGGTGTACTGAACAGCTGTGTGCTCTGTCTGAGTGCTTGTGGGATGTCTCATATTTCTATCGTATCGAGTATCATAAACATATTACTCTATTTATCTGTTACATTGTCACTTTTTCCGTATGGCTTTAATATTGCTGTCCCTTATATGTCTAGGTTTGTAAATTGAGTTTGATTTTGATCTAATATTAATCTAATGTTCTATTATTGCCTTTTGATTACTCTCATTCCATTTTAATTTACACGGACTTCATGTTGTTAACTTATTCATATATACATATTGATCTCATACGTATTATTATGTTCTGTATATCTTCATGTCTATAACCATTACATTCAGGCAGCTTATGGGCTATGTTATAACTCGCCCTCACGTTTAATGCTTGTTTAGAATATATCCATTGCAAATCTTCAGATACTTTATTAGTTCTGTTCTTTTATTCTCAAATTTTTTTTTCCCTGTGTTGCATTACTGTTCATTACATTTATCTTTGTTCAGCATGTACGTGTGTTTGTAGTTTGTTTATTTATTTAATAATTTATAATTATAATTTAGAAGTTACAGATATCTCCTTTCCATAAAGGTTAAACACATAGTTAGAACTCCTTGTTATTTTATGTGTTGTAAATGTGACATGTTTTAATAGAAGCCGCAGAGCTGGAATAAAAGTTACGTTTTATTTTTATCCAACAACGCCTGGTGCTCCTCATTCGGATATTTTTTAGATCATTGTACATATGGTGAGGAAAAATAAAGGTAATTGTATTGTATCCTGGAGGCTGGAAATCCATTTATTTCCTTAGTGCTGCCATTACAAGTTTTGCAGTGAGGCTAAAAAGCTTCCCTATAACAACACGATCCGTTCCGCAATCTGAAACCAGTAGTTATGAGTTTTACGCAACAAAACTGTAACACACAACTCATAACTAAACTGTTACAAAGTAAACTAACACCCATAAATTACCTATTAACCCCTAAACCGAGGCCCTCCCCATCGCAAACACAATTTTAAAGTTATTAACCCCTAATCTGCTGCTCCCGACATCGCCGCCACTAATAAAATTTATTAACCCCTATTCCGCCGATCCCCGACATCGTCGCCACTATACTAACATTATTAACCCCTATTCTCCCGCACCCCAACATTGCTCACACTATAATAAAGATAACCCCTATTCCACCGTTCCCCAACATCGCCGCCACTAAATAAAGTTATTAACCCCTAAACCTCTGGCCTCCCAGATCACTACCACTAAATAAACCTATTAACCCCTAAATCGCCAGCCCCCAATTGCGAAAAACTAAACTAAACTATTAATCCCTAAACCTAACACCCCAATAACTTTAAATTAAAATTAAAATATCCCTATCTTAAAATAAATAAAAACTTACCTGTGAAATTAAAAAAAACTAAGTTTAAACTATAAATTAAACTAACATAACTATTATACTAAAATGAAAATAACTATCAATTAAATACATTAAATTACTCATTAAAAAACCTAACACTACTAAAAAAATTAAATCTACAGTTACAAAAAATTAAAAATACTTAATTACAAAAAATTAAAAATACTACATTACAAAAAATAAAAAAATACTAAACTACAAAAAATAACAAACGCAATTATCCAAAATAAAAACAATTACACCTAATCTATTATTATTATTATTATTCTTTATTTATAAAGCGCCAACAGATTCCGCAGCGCTGCCACTGGGTATAAGGATAACAGTACAATGGAGAAACAATACGATAAGACAAAATTTTACAGACAAAAACAGGGGGAATTGAGGGCCCTATTCCTGTGGGAATTTACAATCTAGATATCTAATAGCCCTATCAAAATAAAAAAGCCCCCCCAAGATAAAAAAAAACCTAGCCTACAATAAACTACCAATAGCCCTTAAAAGGGCATTTTGTAGGGCATTGCCTTAAATAAATCAGCTATTTTCCCTGTAAAAAAAATACAAAGACCCCCCCAACAGTAAAACCCACCACCCAACCAACCCCCCAAAATAAAAAAATCTAAGCTAGCCATTGCCTTAAAAAGGGCATTTGTATGGGCATTGCCCTTTAAAGGGCAATCAGCTCTTTTTCTTGCCCTTAAAAGGGCATTCAGCTCTTTTAAGACAAGCCCAAACCCTAATCTAAAACCAAAACCCACCCCAAAAAAACCTTAAAATAACTTAACACTAACCCCTCTTTAGGTACTAACAGTTGCTGAAGTCCGGCTTTAACGATCTTCATCCCAGCAGCTCCATCTTCATCCAGACGGCTCCATCTTCATCCATCGAGGGGCCGGCATCTTCTTCATTCCTGCAGAGGCAGAGTGGTTGATGTGCGGAGGCGAAGGTCCATCTTCATCCAGATGGCTCCATCTTTATCCATCGAGGGACCAGCATCTTCTTCCTTCTGCGGAGGCGGAGCGGTCAATGCGCGGAGGCGGAGGTCCAGGCGAAGGTCCAAGGCGGAGATCCAGGCGGAGGTCCATCGATCCAACGTGGAGGTCCTCTTCATGCGATCATCTGCCGCACACTGAGGATTCAAATGCAAGGTACCCCTTTTATACTGGGGGTACCATTGCATTCCAATTGGCTGAAAAATTTAAATCAGCCAATAGGAATTAGAGCTGCTAAAAACCTATTGGCTGTTCAAATCAGTATTTTTTTATTTTTTTTTAATTTTAGTGTTTTTTATTTTTTGTAATGGTAGTTTTTTTTTATTTTTGTAATGTTAGTTGTTTTATTTTGTAATGTTAGGTTTTAGTGTAAGGCAGCTTAGGTTTTACTTTTATTTCACAGGTAAGTTTGTATTTATTTTAACTAGGTAGTTAGTAAATAGTTAATAACTATTTACTAACTAGTCTACCTAGTTAAAATAAATACAAACTTACCTGTGAAATAAAAACCTAAGCTAGATACAATGCAACGATTAGTTATTTTCATATATATATTCATTTTAATTTCACAGGTAAGTTTATATTTAGTTTTAAATAGGTATTATTATTTAGTTAATTGTAACTTTAATGTAGGTCTATTTTAATTATGTTATAGTTAGGGGGTGTTAGGTTTAGGGTTAGGGTTACGGTTAGGTTTAAGGTTAGGTTTAGGGGTTAATAGTTTAATTTAGGTTGTTGCAATGTTGGGGCCAGTGGTTTAGGGGTTAATAGGTTAATTTAGTGGCAGTGATGTGGGAGGTCAGAGGCGGAATAGGGGTTAATAAATTTATTTCAGTGGCAGCGATATCGGGAGCGGCAGATTAGTGGTTAATAACATTATGTAGGTGTCAGCGATGTTGGGGGCAGCAGATTAGGGGTGTTTAGACTAGGGGTTTATGTTAGGGTGTTAGGTTTAAACGTAGCTTTTTTTTCCCTTTAGACATCAATGGGGTTGCGTTACTGAGCTTTTCCTTCCGTGATCGCAGGTGTTACTTTTTTTTCTGACATTCTCTCCCCATTGATGTCTATGGGGAAAGCGTGCACGAGCACGTCAAAACACGTTACTGAGCTTTTCCTTCAGCAATCTCAGGTGTTAGTTTTTTTCTGACACTCTCTCCCTATTGATGTCTATGGGGAAAGCGTGCACGAGCACGTCAAAACAGTGCTTGTATTTTTTGCGGTATGCAGTTTAACGCAACCATATCACACGCACAAGGCAGCTTTTCAAAAACTCGTAAATGGCAGCGCTATTGACGGTGAAATAACGCAACTTTTGTTGCATTCGTTTCACACCCTCTGTAGCACAAAACTTGTAATCTACAAGAAAATTGGTTGCACAAAGCTGGGGAATGGGTAGTAAAGGCATGATCTCTCTTTTTAAACAATAACAATATTAGTGTATAATTACACTATGAACAAACTTAATAACAAGACAATGCAATAGCACATAGATTTTATTCCTGACAATTTTCAAAGTGTTATTCAATTTCCCTGCCCCTTATCATGTGAGATTTATTAGCTGATCCCTCAGGAAGAGTTCAAATAAAAATAAAGATTTAAGTAAATTGGCAAGTTTTTAATATTGCAAGCGCTATCTGAATCACAAAAGATTCATTTTCACTTTAGCATCTCTTTAATTAATAATTATAATGAACCAATGGGCCTGACATTAAACATTTCATATAATTTTGTTTAATTTTATAATATACATTTTAAATCATCACTATCCGAATATTTTGTATTTTAGCTGTTAACATTTTACATAGTGTGATTTAAGCTAAACTTGTAATTTTTGTTGCAAATTTGTAATTTTTGTTGCAGTTCACTTTTAAACACTTTTAGAAGTAAAGTTTGTGCGAATAGACTAAACAAACTATATATTGTTTTTTTCAGCAGATTCAAAATATACCATTATTATATGTGTATGTATCATCAGGTTTATAAAATAGCATGTGAAATGTGAAAAAAATGTATTTTTTACTCCTGACTAATAGTATGTCATTTTATTTTTCTAAGCTCTATCATCAAAACCTGTGTGGGAAAATTATTTGTAGTAGGAAACCTGTGTGCAATAAGCAGAAATTAAGAACATTCACTGTTTTTTCCCACTGTTTTATTGCAGGCATGTCAATTTGATAAATGATCAAAAACAGCATCTTAGAATTTACTGTACTGTTCTCAGCAATTAATCAGTTTTAGTCACCTGAGAAATTAAAATGGGGTACACAAAGCACACATTTGCAGAAAGAACACCCCTTGGTGCATCAAATGAGGGGCTACAAGTATTTCTAGCATGAACTTGGGATGCGCAGCAATTAATGGAATAAGTTGCATTGCTTAAAAATAATTCTAAGCAAAGAGCCCTGTTCCACTTATTATTACATTGTCTATTTTTGTGCTAGCAATATGTGTAGCCCCTTATTTGATGCACCAAGGGGAGTACTTTCTTAAAATGTGTACTTTATTTAAGATAATTAATTTCCCATGTTTCTAAAGCTGTCTGATTGCAGACATAGGGGCCTATCTATCAAACTCCGAACGGAGCTTGACGGCCCGTGTTTCTGGCGAGTCTTCAGACTCACCAGAAACACAAGTTATGGAGCAGCGGTCACAAAGACCGCTGCTTCATAACCCTGCCTGCCTGCTCGAGTACGATCGGGTTGATTGACACCCCTGCTGGCGGCCCATTGGCCACGAGTCTGCAGGGGGTGGCGTTGCACCAGCAGCTCTTGTGAGTTGCTGGTGCAATGCTGAATGCGGAGAGCGTATTGCTCTCCGCATTCAGCAATGTCTTGCGGACCTGATGCGCACTGTCGGAACAGGTCTGCAAGACATTTGTTAAATTGGCCTCATAACCCGGTAAAGTTGAAAGACTATTTTTTTAGACAATTTCAAGATTGTCATATCTGCAATTAAACAGTTCTAGCCACTTGGCAAATTAAAATATGGTACACAAAGCACACATTTGTAGAAAGTACACCCTTTGGCGCATCCAATGAGGGACTATATGTATATCTAGCACATCATTGATGGAATATGGTGCTTTGCATAAAAAAATATTTTATTTTTAGCAAAGAGCCATATTCTACTTATTATTACATTGTTTATTTTTGTGCTAGGAATACATATAGCCCCCATTTGATGCGCCAAAAAGTGTACTTTCCAAAAATGTGTACTTTATTTAATGTATCTTAATTTCCCAGGTGGCTACAGCTGTCTGATTGCAGACATAACCCGGTAAAGTTAAATGATTTTTTTTTTTTTATATTCTCTACAAAATAAATAGATATTTTTAAAGGAATTGTCACTAGAAAATATATAATTTTATTGCAAAAAATAAGCTTCCTTGCAAAAAAAAAATACAAAAGTTTTGAAAGATGGAGAGAGCTGCGTAAAGAGTGTGTTTTACTCATCTTCCACGCACGCTAAAAGACTGATTATATAAAAAAAAAATTATTATAATTTTTTTATATAAACTAGCATTCCTCAACCATTTATTAATTTGTAACCACATTATTCAGGTGGTCATGGAATTACAAATTTAATATCGGTCCGTATTGTAAAAGGGAATGCAACATTTCTCAGCTAGGTGATCACTGCGGTAACGCTGGTTACCACAGTGATCATTTAGCTAAATACTTAAACCGATATTTATTTTTCAAAAATAAACAAGTTTATTTTTAGAACATGTATTTTGGGGGTCTCAAGGCAATTTTGATCTTTTATTTATGTGCTTTTAGAGACCCCCAAATCCTTTTTTTTATTTACTTTCTTTAAATATTTTTTTTTATTTTTTACTGTAAACCCACATGACTTATACCACCAGACAATTACCTTTCCATTGATGGGTCTTGGGGGACTGTAGCTGCTTAGCTGCCTGAGATACAGGCATCTAAGCAGTATGTCCCCATCTCCCTATAACTGACAATTGTCAGTTTTAAATAAAGTTGTACAGTGACGTCATCGCATCATTGTGTGTGACGTCATTGCATCATTTTGTGTGACGTCACTGCGCAAAATGTGAAGCCCCTACGATGCCTGTCACTATACAGGCCAGATTGCTGGGGTGGAAGTGGATTGAGGTCCAAAAATGCTAAGAAGATAGGGGAATGCTAGTGACGGCTATGAGTCGTCGTTAGCACCTGAGAGGAAAATTTTGTGACGGCTCAGAGCCATTGTTAGCACTCAAGGGGTTAAACTAGGAAACAATCTTTTTTTTTTTTTAACTAAAAAGGATAAACTTGAACATTGAAAAAGCTGCTGCTAAAGCTAGGATATCCATCACACAAGAGGCCAAAATGAGTTTTCAAATTATCATGGTTGTATGCTCAAAGAATTAGTTCCAAACATCATGAGAAAATTAGTGCAAAAAGTGTTTTCTCATCAACAAAAATAACAGTAGTTTACATAACGTGAAATAGTGATCAGCAGTAAAACTTAACTGCTGATGAATAGAAAAGGCTCTTTGCCACCATCTAGTGGCTAAAAGATGCAATAAACTGTAAATACTAGACATTCCCAGAAGAACACATTTTTTTTTTTAGACTAAGGTCCTGATATTCAAATCTTTACCGGCATGGAGAGAAATCACACAAAATTTTTGGAAATTTGTTTAGACATTGGATTGTAATTTAGAAGTTTCTGTTTCACATAAAGAACACTACATAGCAACATAAACATTTCTCAACATAACATGTATGTTTCCAAAAAAATGTAAGGGCTTCATAGAATGGATAGAATAGATGCTCAGCAGCCTTCCATTTCTTCTTCTTTTGGCTTCATAGAATATCTAGCCTGGGCATCAAGGTTTTGAATATAAGGCCCTGATTTTTTGTGACAAAACCACCCCAAAAATAATTGTTTCTGCCTTTCCGGGTAGTTAATATAATGTGAACAGGAACTGATATTCAAACAGTGGGTGGGTGGGGGGGTACATTTATCTCTAGTGGTCTTTACACTAGTGGCACTGATTTCCTCATCTGCAAGTTTCTAAACAAAAAAGTAAATGCAGTCAATGCATTTTAGACATGAACAGGTTAATATCCTAGTTTTCTGTTTTCAGTAAATATGTGATGTGTGTTTTAATGCTAAACAAGGAGGTTATGTTAGTAGCTAGGTCATTTTAGTTCTCTGTCCTATGTCTTCTTTAAAGGGACATTAACAATGGAATTGTAATATGATATATAAAAGAGTTAAAGATCTGTGAATTAAAACAGCTTATTTCCCTGCAAGTGCAAAGGGTAAAAACAGCACTGCAAGCAATGGGGCATATGTATCAAGCTCCGTATGCCCCGTATTTCTGGCGAACCTGCAGGCTCGCCAGAAACAGCAGTTATGAAGCAGCGGTCACAAAGACCGCTGCTCCATAACCTGTCCGCCTGCTCTGAGCAGGCGGACAGACATTGCCGGAAATCAACCCGATCGAGTACGATCGGGTTGATTGACACCCCCTTGCTGGCGGCCCATTGGCCGCTAGTCTGGGAGGGGCGGCGTTGCACCAGCAGCTCTTGTGAGCTGCTGGTGCAATGCTGAATACGGCGAGCGTATTGCTCGCCGTATTCATCAAGATCTGTCGAACCTGATCCTCACTGTCGGATCAGGTCCGACAGACCTTGATAAATTGGGGCCAAAATGTCTGCCTCTATTTCTCTTTTGTAGGAAGGGGTAGGTCTAGAGAACACATCTACTATGGGTGTTTACCACTGGTCATAGTATTTGTATTACTACATTTACTTACATTTCTGCCCCCATAATATTTTTGTAATATGTCTAGCTCTTGAATTGACACTTTACTTTTTTTTTTTAGTGTAACTGAAAATCCCCTCAAATTGCCTGATACATTTCCAAGCCTAAGAAAAAGAGTCATTTCAATAGAAGAAGACCCTATCCCAGAGTGTTTAAACAAAGAACACAAATCTTTTGAGAAGGACATTCAGGATATCCAAGAGGAACCAAACATCCCGCTTCATGAACACAATATGCAGCTCATGCCACAAGAGATTTCTGTGGAGGCCGAAAAAATGTTTCTTTCAGGGCAGAATCAAGATTCATCATCTTATAAGGCAGCAACTAAATCTAAGGATCCTTTGGAAGAATCATATTTAAGAGCTATTCATGAAAAGTATAATATTCCTGAGGGCCAACCTCGGTGGTTGTCACTTTCTGACACTCAACATAAACCAGCACCAAGTAGTAGATTAATACAAAATAATGAGACACTAGGTCATAAGATGTTGCTGACAGAAGTCTCTAAAGTAGACAGCATTACATCTTACAATATATTACCCAGCAGCCCTCTCAACAAGGAAGATATAAAAACTGCAAGTGACCTAGAAATATGTAAGCAACAAGTATCTGATTTTGAAAAAACTAATAAAATGATTACAAATATTGAAAAGCCAATTCACCACAATGATTCTGTCAAGGAGACTGATACAGAAAAAGAGAAAACAGTACAAAATAGAATTATTAATAAAAAATCTGATGTAGCTAAGGAAAATGTTCAGATATTAAAGGACGTTAAAAATGAGGACTATTTTCATGACATAAGCAGGAAACCAGATCATGTTTATAAGATACTGTTTGTTGGAAACTCAAATGTTGGGAAAACGTCGTTCTTACATAGACTACATGAAGGTTCATATCTCAGAGACACCTCTGCAACTGTAGGTAAGATTGTATGAAGTGGATGTATTTTTACTTACTTGAAAGCAAAAGACTCTCCAGCCTATTGCAAAAAGAGTCAACCTATATTAAAGCAAATCATTTTTGGAATAAATCAGGGCCACCTACAGTATATGGGGCATTTGGACTTACAATGCATATTGTGTTCAGTTTTTGCAAATATTTATTTTATATGCTGCAAGATGTAGTGATTTTATTAGAGTAGAATGGACTGTTTAGAATACAGACATTTTTTTCTCACTTTACAACAGAACTTGCTTACCATTAAAGGGATATGAAACACAATCTTTTTCTTCTAGAATTCAGATAGAGCATATCATTTTAAACAACTTTCCAATTTACTTATATTATCAAATTTGTATTGTTCTCTTAGTATCCTTAGTTGAAGAAGCAGCAAGGCACTATTGGGAGCTAGCTAAATACACTGGGTGAGCCAATCACAAAATGCATATATGTGCATCAACCAATCAGCAGCCAGCTCCAAGTAATGTATTGCTGCTACTGAGCATAACTAGGTATCCTTTCAACAAAGGATACCAAAAGAATAAAGAAAATGTGTTAATAGAAGTACCGTAGACTGGACAGTTGTTTAAAATTACATACTATATCTGAACCACAAAATATTTTTTTTTTTTTCGATTTCATGTCCCTTTAACCCCTTAATGACCACAGCACTTTTCAATTTTCTTTCCATTTGGGACCAAGGCAATTTTTACATTTTTGCGGTGTTTGTGTTTAGCTGTAATTTTCCTCTTACTCATTGACTGTACCCACACATATTATATACCGTTTTTCTCAGCATTAAATGGACTTTCTAAAGGTAGAATTATTTTCATCATATCATATAATTTACTATAAAAAATTATAAAATATGAGGAAAAATGGAAAAAAAACCCCACTTTTTTCTAACTTTGACCCCCAACATCTACACATCTACAAACACCAATAAACACCCATGCTAAATAGTTTCTAAATTTTGTCCTGAGTTTAGAAATACCCAATGTTTACATGTTCTTTACTTTTTTTGCAAGTTATAGGGCAATAAATACAAGTAGCACTTTGCTATTTCCAAACCACTTTTTTTCAAAATTAGCGCTAGTTACATTGGGACACTGATATCTTTCAGGAATCCCTGAATATCTCTTGACATGCATATTTTTTTTTTTTTAAGACATACCAAAGTATTGATCTAGGCCCATTTTGGTATATTTCATGCCATAATTTCACCGCCAAATGCGATCAAATAAAAAAAATTGTTCACTTTTTCACATATTTTTAACAAACTTTAGGTTTCTCACTGAAATAATTTACAAACAACTTGTGCAATTATGGCATAAATGGTTATAAATGCTTCCCTGGGATCCCCTTTGTTCAGAAATAGCAGACATATATGGCTTTGGTGTTGCTTTTTGGTTATTAGAAGGCCGCTAAATGCCGCTGCGCACCACACGTGTATTATGCCCAGCAGTGAAGGGGTTAGTTAGGGAGCTTGTAGGGTTAATTTTAGCTTTAGTGTAGTGTAGTAGACATCCCAAAGTATTGATCTAGGCCCATTTTGGTATATTTCATGCCACCATTTCACCACCAAATGCCATCAAATAAAAAAAAATTGTTCACTTTTTCACAAACTTTTTCACAAATTTTAGGTTTCTCACTGAAATTATTTACAAACAGCTTGTGCAATTATGGCACAAATTGTTGTAAATGCTTCTCTGGGATCCCCTTTGTTCAGAAATAGCAGACATATATGGCTTAGGCGCTGCTTTTTGATAATTAGAAGGCCACTAAATGCCTCTGCGCATCACACGTGTATTATGTCTAGCAGTAAAGGGGTTAATTAGGGAGCTTGTAGGGAGCTTGCAGGGTTAATTTTAGCTTTAGTGTAGAGATCAGCCTCCTACCTGACACATCAGACCCCCTGATCCCTCCCAAACAACTCTCTTCCCTCCCCCACCCCACAGTTGTCCCCGCCGAAAGTCTGCCAGTACTAAAATAAAAGGTTTTTTTGTTTGTTTTTTTTTATAAATTATTCTGCTGTGTAGGATCCCCCCTTAGCCCCCAACCTCCCTGATCCCCCCCCAAACAGCTCTCTAACCCTCCCCCTCTACCCAGTTTACAAACCTTTTTTTTTTTTTGGCTTTTTCTGTAGTGTAGCATAGCTTCCCCCCCAAAGACCAACCCCCCCACCCCCTCGCAGATCCCTTAGATCTTATATTTACCAATTCCCTTCCCCCCTCTCTCCCACTTATTACAACAAAATGTTTCCGTAGTGTAGCGGTTCCCACCCGCTCCCGCCCTGTGCACGCGCCCGCCGCCCCCATGCTCCTGTGCACATCCGTGTGCGCCCCTGGTGACCCCGCCCATGTTCCCGCCCCCCTCTTACCAACGCCATCGATGGCCGCCCACCCGAGCTCCAAAATCGGCTCCCACCCACCAACGATTGCGGCCATCGATGTCCGGTGCAGAGAGGGCCACAGAGTAACTCTCTCTGCATCGGATGGCTCAAATTTTTTATTGCAGGATGCCTTGATTTCAAGGCATCACTGCAATAACCGGAAAGCATCTGGAAGCGATCAGGATCACTTCCACCGCTTTCCAAGACCAACGACGTACGGGGTACGTTCTCGGTCGTTAACTGTATTTTTTTTAGAGGACGTACCCCGTACGTCGTTGGTCGTTAAGGGGTTAATGAGATCACGATCTACTAGGAAACTTTAGACATTTAATATATAAAATGATCACTTTTTTTTCGATTAGGAAGTCACACACAAGCAAAAAGGGGTTTATTGTGGATGTTTTCACACTTCAGGATTACCACTCTTACTACAAATTGAAAGTAAATGTAAAAGACGAGTGTTAATATTAATTTGATGTAACAAAAAAAGAGAGAATCAAAGTCTATAACAAGCTTGGTTTTTAACATTTTCTGTAACCAGTTACGTGCTTAATATACATGTATCTTAAATTGTGAGTCAAATAGAAGGAGTAGAATAGCTTTGTGATTTAATTTTACTAACTTTTATTATAATAAGTATTTTGGGAATGATGTTTTGAATAAATGTATTTATGTCAGTACCTTGGTGCATCTTGGGTCATCCTTTAGTGTGTGCATAAACCATTTATAAACACTCTTTCTTTCAGCTAGATTACAAGTTGTGTGTTCGGGTTTTTTAACGCTGGAAAAATTTCAGAGTTAAAACAGCACCGCAGCCATTAAAAGTCTTGTTGGTATAGCTGTACCGCAAACCTTTTAGCCTGTACCGCAACGTTAGTCCCGCACACGTAAAAATGATATTTTTTTCATGGGACTTCCATAGCGCTGCCATTACGAATTTTGCGGTCAGGCTAAAAAGCTAGCGTTGCAGCCTATACCGACAAGATCCGTTACGAAATCTAAAAGCAGTAGTTATGAGTTTTACGTAACAAAACTGTAACATAAAACTCATAACTAAACTGCTACAAAGTGCACTAAACACCAATAAACTTCCTTTTAACCCCTAAACCAAGGCCCTCCCGCATTGCAAATACTATATTAAACTTATTAACCCCTAATCTGCCGCTCCCGACATCGCCACCACTAAAAATAATTATTAACCCCTATTTCGCCTCTCCCCGACTTCGTCTCCACTATATTAAAGTTATTACCCCTAAACCGCCGCCCTCCCGCATCGCAAACACTATTTAAATATTATTAACCCCTAATCTGCCGTCAGCCCACATCGCCCCCACTGTACTAAAGTTATGAAGCCCTACACCGCCGCCACTATAATAAACCTATTAACCCCTAAACCGCAAGCCCCCCACAATGAAATATACTAAAGTAAACTAGTAACCCTTAAACCTAAGCCCCCCTAAGTTTATATTAAAATTACAATTTCCTTATCATAAATTAAATTAAAACTTACCTGTCAAATTAAAAGAACTAAGTTTAAACTAACAATAAAACTAATATAATTATTAAACTAAAATTAAACTAACTACCAATTAAATAAAACTAAACTACACATTAAAAAAATCCTAACACTACTCTAAAAATTACAAAGTATCTAATTACAAAAAATAAAAAAGACTAAATTACAAAAAATAACACACTAAATTACAAAAAATAACAAACAAAATTATCAAAAATAAAAAAGAATTAGACATAATCTAATAGCCCTATAAAAATAAAAAAGCACTCACAAAATAAAAATAAACCATAGCCTACAATAAACTACCAATAGCCCTTAAAATGGCCTTGTAGGACATTGCCCTAAGTTAAACAGCTCTTTAACCTGTAAAAAAAAATACAACCCCCCCAACAGTCAAACCCACCACCCAACCAACCCCCCAAAATAAAAAACCTAACTCTAACAAAAACCTAAGTTACCCATTGCCCTGGGATCAAGATAGAAGATGCTGCCTGGATGAAGATAGAAGAGGCCGTCTGGATGAAGACTTCTTGCCGTCTGGATGAAGACTTCTCGCCGCCTGGATGAAGACTTCTCGCCACCTGGATGAAGATAAAATAGGTCGCCTGGATGAAAACTTCTCGATGCCTGGATGAGGACTTTGCCGCCTTGATGAAGATAGAAGAGGCCACCTGGATGAAGATCGTTCAAGCGGGACTTCAAAAACTGTAAGTGGATCGTCGGGGGTTAGTGTTAGACTTTTTTTAAGGGTTTTTTGGGTAGGTTTTTTTTTTTAGATTAGGGTTTGGCAAGCAAAAGAGCTAAATGCCCTTTTAAGGGCAATGCCCATACAAATGCCCTTTTCAGGGCATTGGGTAGATTAAGTTTTTTAGATATTTTTTTTTTATTTTGTTGGTTTGGGGGGGTTGGGGTTTGTAATGTTAGTGGGTCTTTGTAAAAAAAATCAGGTAAAAGAGCTGTTTAACTTAGGGCAATGCCCTACAAAAGGTTGTTTATTGTAGATTAGGTTCTTCATTTTAGGGTGTTTTTTTAAAATAGGTATTAGAATAGGAATAATTTTTATTATTTTTGATAATTTGTTTTTATTATTTTGTGTAATGTATTTTTTTTGTTTTGGGGTGGGGTTTTATTTTTAGATTAGGGCTTGGGCAGCAAAAGAGCTAAATGCCCTTTAAGGACAATGCCCATACAAATGCCCTTTTCAGGGCAATGGGTAGATTAGGTTTTACTTTATTTTTATTTTGTGGGTTAGGAGGATGGGGGTTTGTATACTGTTAGGGGGTGTTTGTATTGTTTTGTAGCTAAAGAGCTGTTAACTTTAGGGCAATGCCCTACACAAGGGTATTAGAATAGAAATAATTTTTATTATTTTGTATAATTTTGTTTGTTATTTTTTGCAATGGTAGGTTTTTTATTTTTTGTAATTTTTTTTTTGTGTAATGTTAAGTTTTAGGGGCCTATTTATCAAAGGTCTTGCGGAACCTGATCCGACAGTGCGGATCAGGTCCGCAAGACCTTGCTGAATGTGGAGAGCAATACGCTCTCCGCATTTAACATTGCACCAGCAGCTCACAAGAGCTGCTGGTGCAACGCTGCCCCCTGCTGACTCGGGAGGTGTCAATCAACCTGATCGTACTCGATCGGGTTGATTTCCGGCGATTCCTTTTCACCTCATCAGAGCAGGCGGACAGGGTTATGGAGCAGCGATCTTTAGACCGTTGCTTCATAACTGGTGTTTCTGGCGAGAAACTCGCCAGAAATACGGCCCTTCAAGCTCCGTTCAGAGCTTGATAAATGGGCCCCTTAGTGTAAGGCAGGTTAGGTTTTATTTCTCAGGTAAGTTTGTATTTATTTTAACTAGGTAGTTAGTAAATATTTAATAATTATTTACTAACTATTCTACCTAGTTAAAATAAATACAAACTTACCTGTGAAATAAAAATATAAAACTAGCCTAAGCTAGCTACAATATAACTATTAGTATGAAAAAGGCAATGTTCAGTAAGTTCTGAACGTTCCGTTTGCACATCAAATTTGTTAGTAAGCCGTTACTAAGGTATATGTAATATAAACCACAGATTATTGTGGATATGCCCTTGTTTCAAGCCAAGTTTCAATAATAAGGGGCATATTTATCATTGTGCGAGCGGACATGATACAAAGTAACGTATCATGTCTGCCGCACATCTAAAAATGCCGACAGCTTACGCTGTCGGCATTTATCATTGCACCAGCAGTTCTTGTGAACTGCTGGTGCAATGCCGCCCCCTGCAGATTCTGGTTGATTTCTGTCCACGGCCTTAGAGCAGGCGGACAAGTTATACAGCAGCAGTCTTTAGCCCACTGCTTCATAAGTTCTGAAGGCTCGCCGGAAACAAGGGGCATCAAGCTCCATACGGAGCTTAATAAATATGCCCCTAAGTATTAGCTTCACAGGAATACAGCATTAAGTCCAATGTATAATATCTGTTTCAGTGTCACAGGTTAAAGTTCCAGAACCTCGCTATTCTACTAGTACTAAATGTCAGACTCATACAAACTGTATATGCTATGCAAGGGTAAGCCAATGATAAGAGGTTTATATGTGCAGCCACCAGTCAGCAGCTAGCAATCTCTCAAGCACACAGCACACAGGCTTTTTCTTAGTCCTGATCCTGATTATAGATCTTTTGCCATTATTTTCTACCCAAACGTTTTGTTAAAAAGTGTCTTTTTTTCCTTTAAGGGTTTAAATGTATTATTCAGACAGTAACCTAGGTTAAAGGGACATGACACCCACATTTTTTCTTTCATGATTTAGAAAGAGAATGCATTTTTAAACATCTTTCTAATTTACTTCTATTATCTAATTTGTTTTATTCTCTTGATATTCTTTGCTGAAAAGCATATCTAGATATGCTCAGTAGCCGCTGATTGGTTGCTGCTCATAGAAGCCTCATGTGATTGGCTCACCCATGTGCATTGCTTTTTCTTCAACTAAGGATATCTAAAAAATGAAGCAAAATTAATAATAGAAGTAAATTGTAATGTTTAAATTTGTATGTTCTATCTGAATCATGAAAGAAAGATTTTGGGTTTAGTGGCCCTTTAAGGGTTCCCAGATGTCCTCCACAAAAATACTGTCAGTCAGTGACTAAGCACAATTGAAAATAGGGGTCAAATATTGGCTTCCAAAAGTTCTACCTCAGCTCAGATGATTGTACATGCAATACCAGTAACATACAAAACAATAATTTGACCTCTGGCTGCCAGTAAAACACATAAACAGAACTGATTTGACCCTATTGATTGCCCCTCACTTTTTCCTGCTCCATATTTGTGTTACATTTATTCATATGAGGCCTTTTACAGTTAACTAACATTCTGTTAGGCATTTAAGTGTATATTTGTGAAGATTTCATTGAACATCCTGATAAAATATAGGACTGTCCAGTTTAATACTGGTCACCTAACAACCCTACCTACATTTATAGTAGTGATAATTGTGTGATGTCACAGTGTGGAACAGCCACTCAGTAAACCCAGTTAGCAATACCATGAAATGTTCCCTAATAAATTATTTCCAGCAGCCAGTAATGACATTCTTTATTGCTATTGCTAATAAAATATTCACTTTGTGTGTTAATTTTTTTCCCTTTTCTTTGGAACATATGATCAAATATGATAAATTAAATAAATGTGTTAATTGTACTTTTATTAAAATAAAAATAGCAACTACAAGAAGGCACTTCATAGGGTATGCAGTCTATTCAAAGAGAACACGATGTAAAAAAAAATAAAATAAACTCATAAGTGTGTGTGTACTAGAAGTGCCAGAACAGCAGGCTGGATCCTCTGAGTCGCCCCGGCAGAATCGCCTCCCGCTGCAGGATACTCCAGCGTCCTCGAAGCTTGTAACTTTGTAACAATGTTTAATAAATTTGTAACATTTATGCAACCAGGTTTCCACTTTATTTGTGGACACTTTATTGCTTCACTCCTGCATTTCTCCCCTTTGTGTGGAGTTGTTTGATGCTGCTTTGAACCGCTTTCATCATAAGTGGTGAATCTGAGGTCGCTGGAGTATCCTGCAGTAGGAGGCGAGTCTGGCGGGTGACTCAGAGAATCCTGTAGTGCACACACACTTATGATCTACCCTATGAGGCGCTTCTTGTATTTGCTGTTTTTTAGGATCAGTCATGTGTTTGGCCTAACATTTAAGAAGTTTAGTAATTGTACTTTTATATTTGTAGGGGTGGACTATCGTATCAAAACCTTAATTGTGGACAACAAGTGTTTTGCTCTCCAGCTTTGGGACACAGCTGGCCAAGAAAGGTAGAGAAAGGAAATTTTTGGCAACTTTATTAATATGTGAACTTAAAATGACATTGATACTGATACGTTTAAAATATTTATTAGATTGCTAAAGATAATTATTTTAGTTACATTACCAATAAACTCAATAAAATAACAAAGGACTCTTCATGGAGGATATTTGGGCCAGATTAAGTGATCTGCTCACTTAAAGGGACTGTTGAAAAGCGGGGATGAATACTTAGGAGCCAGATAATTTGAGAGCACTATTTGGCAGGACTTTTGCAAGAATGTTATCCATTTGCAAGAACACTAGATGGTAGCACTATTTCCTGCCATGTAGTGCTCCAGATGCCTACCTAGGTATCTCTTCCACAAAGAATATCATGTGGACAAAGCAAATTTGATAATAGAAGTAAATTGGAAACTTTTCTAAGTGGTATGCTCTGTCTGAATCAAAAAGGTTTCAGATAGAGCATACAATGTTAACCCCTTGAGGACTGGGCATTTCAGACAAAAACTTCCCCAAAAGACCAGAGCATTTTTAGCATTTTTTCCAACACTACATTTAAACAGAAAAAGAACCTTTTTTATATTTAGCTATCAAAACTATATATATTTTTTAGTAGACAACCAAAAGTATTGATCTAGGCCCATTTTGGTATATTTCATGCCACCGTTTCAAACTTTTTCACAAACTTTAGGTTTCTCACTAAAATTATTTGCAAACAGCTTGTGCAATCATGGCACAAATGGTTGTAAATGCTTCCCTGGGATCCTCTTTGTTTAGAAATAGCAAACATATATGGGTTTGGAATTGCTTTTTGGTAATTAGAATGCCGCTAATTGCAGCTGCGCACCACACTTGTATTATGCCCAGCAGTGAAGGGGTTAATTAGGTAGCTTAACAGGCAATATTTGTATATATTTTCTGCAGTGTGGCCCCCCTTACCCCCAACCTCCCTGATCCCCCCCAAACAGCTCTCTAACCCCCCACTACCTATTTTCCGCCATCTTAGGTACTGGTGCTGTCTGTCAGTTTGCTGCAATTTTTTTTTTTTAAATTAAAAAAAAAATCTGTATTTTAGCTCCCCCCTCAAAACCCTACCCCCTCTCAGATCAATTTCCCACCCTCTTATCCCATCCCTCAGTATGATACTCCTCTCCCTCCTCCCCAATGCTTCCTTCCCCCTGCCTGCCGCTCTGAGTAATTTTGTTTCATAGCCGTAGCGGTCCTGCCCACCTCCCGCTTCCCTTCAGTGATAGGCTGCCCACCCGCCTCCCTACTTACCCTCCCACCCACCAACAATTGACACCACTGCTGCCCAATGCACTGGCACCTCTGCACGCCAATTTCTGCACTGCCCCACTTGTGAGGCATGCAGAAATAGTGTGATCTCTCTAGTTTTAGCGAGATCACGGCAGAGAGAGGCCCACGGTATGGCACTGTTTGTTAAGGGGTTAAACAACCTTCCAGTTTACCTATGTTATCACATTTACTTAATCCTTTTAGTATCCTGTGGTGAAGGAGCAGCAATGCACTCATGGGAGCTTAGACAACACAACAACAAGAGTCTAGCTCCCAGTATTGTATTGCTGCTCCTGAGACAACGTAGGTATGATTTTCAAAAAAGGCTGCCAAGAGAGCAAAGCAAATTAGATAACAGAATGTAATTGTAATTGCACTGAATAATAAAAGTTTAATTTTGACTTTACTGTCCCTTTAAGAATTGGAGAGATATTTCTCTCCGGATAGCTCTTCAAAATCTTTATGAATCTAGGAATTTCCTATATATATATAACATTTTGATGTGCAAAATATATGTTACA
The DNA here is from genome assembly GCF_027579735.1 of Bombina bombina. NCBI lineage: Eukaryota > Metazoa > Chordata > Amphibia > Anura > Bombinatoridae > Bombina > Bombina bombina. Next base: position 377,608,580 of record NC_069501.1, read on the forward strand.
AATTGGTCAATTTGGATTTAAATATCTGACATTGATCTTTAATTTAATAACCTATTTGTCTTTAGAGTGGTGCCATGATTTTCATACCTGTTAAATGTGTGCTGATTTGAATAGTTTCCATTAACGTTTCCCCAGAAATGCTGTATCATTGCAAACCTACTTTCAGTTCCTTCCTTGTCCAGATGTGATGATAAAACAGCGCTTTCTTTTTTTTTTAATTGGTAAACTATAGACACCCGTGAATTACACAACCTATGAAAAGGAAGACGCATGTGCAGCAATTTAAAAGACTTTTGGGCCCATTTATCAAGCTCTGTATGGAGCTTGAAGGGCCATGTTTCTGGCGAGCCTTCAGACTCGCCAGCAACACCAGTTATGAAGCAGCAGTCTAAAGACCGCTGCTCCATAACCTATCCGCCTGCTTTGAGGAGGCGGACAAACATCTCGGGAAATCAACCCGATCGAATACGATCGGATTGATTGACACCCCCTGCTAGTATCCGCGAATCAAGAACTGCTGGTGCAATGCTGAATGCGGAGAGCGTATTGCTCTCTGCATTCATCGATGTCTGTCAGACATGATCCGCTGATCGAATCATGTCGGACAGACATTTCATAAATAGGCCCCATAGGGTTGGATCACAAGTGGCAAGCTAACTTTTGCTGATATTACAAGTTGAAAGTAATTGTGAACATGTGCGTTCAAACGCATTTTACAGTTATTAGTTTAGCAAGACTGAAGATATATCGTAAAGAATAAGGTGTTAAAAAAGTTGCACCAAACAGAACATAAATACATTAAAATTATCAGTTACACTCATATGAAACTATCTGCTAAAAATGATTTACTAAATACTTAAAAAAAAAGTTATAAGGGTTCAAAAGAATATGTATATGACATGGTGTTTGACTGGAAATGGCTATCGTATATATATATACATATACTTATCTAAATATGTGTATGTATATATATATATACAGTATATATATATATATATATATGTTTGTGTATATATGCATATACATGTGAATTTATGTATATAGTACACTTGTTTAAAGGCAGTCGAGTTAGAGCCCGAGCGATAGGTGTTAGGTTTGTTGCTTAAAGTCTATGGGGAGAAGACGTTAGTGTGGTCACAATATCCAAAGTCCTGAAATTAGCACGTGTTGTCTTTCGCTTGCGAACAAATCATTACTTATAATACCCACGCACATTAAAAGTTTACTTTAGAAAGTGTTTGCACACGAGTGAAAGCACTAAACAGTGCACCACTTGTAATCGACCCATATTAGTTACCTGATATACTTTAACAATGTATTCTCCCAATTGCTTGCAAACTTTATCACCTGTGCAGAGTTTACAGTGAAAACATTCCAATAAATCCAAATGAATAGTCATGTTGTATTTTTTATTTTTTTTAACTCCGCAAGTTTCAGCGAGAATCATTTGAAGGAAGAGCAGGAAATTATCTTTCACTTAATAATATCAACAATATCAATTATTCCTGTCCTGATGATAAACAATTAATATAACTAAATATTCATAAGAACTGACATTCAGAAAAGAATAAGGGGCTGATTTATCAAGGTCCAAATGGCCCCTGTTCTGCGCGAGCCTTCAGGCTTGCCGGAAACAGCATTTATGAAGCAGCAGTCTTAAGACCGCTGCTCCTTAACTGATTCGCCGCCTCTGAGGCTGCAGACATCAATACGCGTGATCTCATACGATCAGGCTGATTGATACCCCTGCTAGCGGCCGAATGGCCGCAAATCTGCAGGGGGCGGCATTGCACCAGCAGTTCACCAGAACTGATTGTGCAATGTGAAATGCCAACAGCGTATGCAGTTAAATGCCAACAGCGTATGCTACAGCGTATCTTGTCCACCAGACAATGATAATTTGACCCCTAACTGCACACATATAAACAGACATAGGGAAGCATACAATTTATTACAAGAGCACAATACTGGTGTGATGACTCATTTGGCCAAATGCAGTGCCTGGAATATATTACCAAGCTGCTGCATGTTTGAATCCTGGCAGGGTTGGCAATCATTTTAATTTTACTATATCCTTATTATAGTAGAATTTCTTCTATTAGGGTGTGTGGCATTGGAATGTGAGTCCATGAAACTAAAAGGGACACTAAACACTTTGGTCGTATGAGTATTCCGGGCGGGATATGGTCTTTTCGCAATCAATTTAATTGCGCAGATATTACAAGTCTGGAAAAATCGCAATCGCGTGCGCACACAAATGCCTTTTACGCAACAATTCCTCCTGCACTCGAAGAGCTGTAGTTAACAGTTTACCGCAACATAAAAGTTTCACGAATACTTCAAAAATACATTACAAAGTACAGTTATATTGTTTTGCAGTTTGTTATTTGATAGCCTTTGCTGGGGCAAATAAGGGACAGTGTGTGGCAGGTTTAGCCTTGGGAAATCTGCAGAGTGTATTTCCAGTTCTGAGATTTGGAAAACCTACAATTTCAGATGTAAATTACATGAAAAGGGAGAGAAAATCTTCTAGTGATAACTATTAAGAGAAACATTTATTCAAGCAACATTAATTATTTTAAGCTCTGCCGTTATTTTTATTTGTATACATTTTTCAATAGGTTCCACTGCATTACAGAACAGTTTTTCAGAAAAGCAGACGGTGTTGTGGTTATGTATGATGTCACCTCTCAAGACACGTTCACAGCTGTGCGCTACTGGCTGAACTGTATCAGGGTAAAGTATATTAAAAACGGTTAAAGGATTACTTTCGTTTAATATATACATACCAAATAATACAATATTCTATTAAATAATAATATATGAAAACTTACTGTACTTTATTTTAATAAAAACGAAGGAGAGAGAGCACAAAAGAGAAGGGGGAGAGAGAGAGTAAAAGAGAGGAGGGAGAGAGAGCGCAAAAGAGAGGGGGGAGAGAGAGTGCAAAAGAGAAGGGGGGGAGAGCACAAAAGAGAGGGGGAGAGAGAGAGCGCAAAAGAGAGGGGGAGAGAGAGAGCAAAAGAGGGGGAGAGAGAGAAAGCACAAAAGAGAGGAAGGAGAGAGAGGAGAGAGAGAGAGGGGAGAGAGAGAGAGAGAGAGAGAGAGAGAGAGAGAGGAGGGGAGAGAGAGGAGGGGAGAGAGAGAAGACGGGGAGAGAGCTCAAAAGAGAGGGGGAGAGAGAGCACAAAAGAGATGGGGGAGAGAGAGCTCAAAAGAGATGGGGGAGAGAGAGAGCTCAAAAGAGAGGGGTAGATAGAGCGCAAAATAGATGGGAGGAGAGAGAGAGAGCGCAAAAGAGATGGGAGAGAGAGCGCAAAAGAGATGGGAAGAGAGAGAGTGCAAAAGAAAGGGGGAGAGAGAGAGAGCAAAAGAGAGGGGGAGAGAGAGTGCAAAAGAGAGGAGGGGAGGGAGAGCGCAAAAGAGAGGGGGAGAGAGAGAGCGCAAAAGAGAGGGGGAGAGAGAGAGAGCAAAAGAGAGTGGGGAGAGAGAGCAAAAGAGAGGGAGAGAGCGCAAGGGGTGGGACCGCTGTACTGCAAAAAATGGCCCGTGTGAACGGGCTTTAGGACTAGTCTATATATATTTGCGCAATAAAGGTCCTAATCACCCACTTCCCCAGTAACCACAAAAACCAAGTACATCCATATACCATTAACATTTTTAAACCTTTAATATATCAATCAATTTCTCAACAAAGGGAAGGCTCTCATTAAAAAAAAAAAAAAAAAACAATCTTTCCAATTTAGAAGCTGTTTGTTTTTGCAGTGAATGAAAAAATAGGGCAAAAAGTCCTTATTGCAAAATATCGGCTAGATTACGAGTTTTTCATTATGAGCTGTGCGGTACTAACGAGCAGTTTTCTCTAACCGCTCACTTACATGCAGCGCTGGTATTACGGGTTTTTACAAACCCGGCGTTAAAAGGCATGAGCGTTAAGCAAAATTTAGCTCCTTACCGCACTTCAATACCAGCGCTGCTTAAGTCAGCGGTGAGCTGGTCTTACGTGCTCGCGCACAATTTCCCCATAAAAATCAACGGGGAGAGCCGGCTGAAAAAAAAAAGTCTAACACCTGCAAAAAAGCAGCGGAAAACTCAGTAACGCAGCCCCATTGATTCCTATGGAAAAATAAAATTTATGTTTACACCTAACACCCTAACATAAACCCCGAGTCTAAACACCCCTAATCTTACACTTATTAACCCCTAATCTGCCGCCCCCAACATCGCCGACACCTGCATTATATTCACTAACCCCTAATCTGCCGCTCCGGACACTGCCGCCACCTACATTATACTTATGAACCCCTAATCTGCTGCCCCCAACATCGCCGACACCAACATTATATTTATTAACCCCTAATCTGCTGTCCCCAATGTCGCCGCAACCTACCTACACTTATTAACCCCTAATCTGCCACCCCAAACGTCACCGCCACTATAATAAACATATTAACCCCTAAACCGCCTTGCAAACAGTAGTTAAATATTATTAACCCCTAATCTGCCGTCCCTAACATCGTTGCCACCTACCTACATTTATTAACCCTAATCTGCCGCCACCAACGTCGCCGCCACTATTCTAAATGTATTAACCCCTAAACCTAAGTCGAACCCTAACCCTAACACCCCCTAACTTAAATATAATTACAATAAATCTAAATAAAAATTAATATTATTACCTAAATAATTCCTATTTAAAACTAAATACTTACCTATAATATAAACCCTAAGCTAGCTACAATATAACTAATAGTTACATTGTATCTAGCTTAGGGTTTATTTTTATTTTACAGGCAAGTTTGTATTTATTTTAACTAGGTACAATAGTTATTAACTATTTAATAACTACCTAGCTCAAATAAATACAAAAGTACCTGTAAAATAAAAATAAACCCTAAGCTAGATAAAAAAGCCCCCTAAAATAAAAAAAACCCTAGCCTAAACTAAACTATCAATAGCCCTTAAAAGGGCCTTTTGAGGGGCATTGCCCCAAAGAAATCAGCTCTTTTACCTGTAAAAAAAATACAAACAACCCCCCCAACAGTAAAACACACCACCTACACAACCAACCCCCCAAATAAAATACTATCTAATAAAACCTAAGCTCCCCATTGTCCTGAAAAGGGCATTTGGATAGGCATTGCCCTTTAAAGGGCAGTTAGCTCTTTTGTGGCTCAAACCCTAATCTAAAAAATAAAACCCACCCAATACACCGTTAAAAAAACCTAACACTAACCCCCTGAAGATAGACTTACTGTTCTGAAGACCGGACATCCATCCTCAAGGAAGCAGAAGTCTTTATCCAACCGGGCCGAAGTCCTTAACAAAGCCAGGAGAAGTCTTCATCCAAGCCGGGCGAAGTGGTCCTCCAGACGGGCAGAAGTCTTCATCCAGACGGCATCTTCTATCTTCATCCATCCGACGTGGAGCAGGTCCATCTACAAGCATCCTCTTCATCCAGAGTCTTCTTACTGAATGACGGTTCCTTTAAGTGACGTCATCCAAGATGGCGTCCCTTAGATTCCGATTGGCTGATAGAATTCTATCAGCCAATCGGAATTAAGGTAGAAAAAATCCTATTGGCTGATGCAATCAGCCAATAGTATTGAAGTTCAATCCTAGTGGCTGATCCAATCAGCCAATAGGATTGAGCTTGCATTCTATTGGCTGTTCCAATCAGCCAATAGAATGCAAGCTCAATCCTATTGGCTGATTGCATCAGCCAATATGATTTTTTCTACCCTAATTCCGATTGGCTGATAGAATTCTATCAGCCAATCGGAATCTAAGGGACAACATCTTGGATGACGTCACTTAAAGGAACCGTCATTCAGTAAAAAGCCGTCGTTTGAAGAGGATGCTCTGCGCCGGATGTCTTGAAGATGGAGCCGCTCCGCGTTGGGTGGATGAAGATAGAAGATGCTGTCTGGATGAAGACTTCTGCCCGTCTGGAGGATCACTTCTCCGGGCTTGGATGAAGACTTCCCCCAGCTTCATTGAGGACTTTGGCCCGGTTGGATGAAGACTTCTGCCGCTTCCTTGAGGATGGATATCCGGTCTTCAGAACAGTAAGTCGATCTTCAGGGGGTTAGTGTTAGGTTTTTTTAAGGGTGTATTGAGTGGGTTTTATTTTTTAGATTAGGGTTTGGGCCGCAAAAGAGCTAACTGCCCTTTTAAGGGCAATGTCCATCCAAATGCCCTTTTCAGGGCAATGGGGAGCTTAGTTTTTTTTAGATAGTATTTTATTTGGGGAGTTGGTTGTGTGGGTGGTGGGTTTTACTGTTGGGGGGTTGTTCGTATTTTTTTTTACAGGTAAAAGAGCTGATTTCTTTGGGGCAATGCCCCGCAAAAGGCCCTTTTAAGGGCTATTGATAGTTTAGTTTAGGCTAGGTTTTTTTTTTATTTTGGGGGGGCTTTTTTATTTTGATAGGGCTATTAGATTAGGTGTAATTAGTTTAAATATCTTGTAATGTGTTTATTATTTTCTGTAATTTAGTATTTGTTTTTTTTTTACTTTAGCTAATTTAATTTAATTTAGTTCATTTTATTTAATTTAGTTCATTTATTTAATTATAGTGTAGTGTTAGGTGTTATTGTAACTTAGGTTTTTTTTTACAGGTACTTTTGTATTTATTTTAGCTAGGTAGTTATTAAATAGTTAATAACTATTTAATAACTATTCTACCTAGCTAAAATAAATGCAAACTTGCCTGTAAAATAAAAATAAACCCTAAGATAGCTAAAATTTAACTATTAGTTATATTGTAGCTAGCGTAGGGTTTATTTTATAGGTAAGTATATAGTTTTAAATAGGAATTATTTAGGTAACAATATTAATTTTTATTTAGATTTATTTAAATTATATTTAAGTTAGGGGGTGTTAGGGTTAGAGTTAGACTGTCAGGGTTTTTTCCCTGTTTTGTTTGCCATGTGCTTCTGGCAGCCATTTTACTCACCTCTTGCTGACTCTGGTGCATACTGTGTGATGCTGCTCATTTGCTGCACTTCCTTTTATGGCCAGACTGGTGTACATCATCCGTGTGAGACAGGATGCAGTCTCAGAATTGTGATGTCATCACTTATTATTTAAAGGGCCTCTTTTCAGTATCCTTTGCCCCTTGCGTTGTCTCAGACCTGTTTGTGAGAGCTCCTGTGTATTACCTGGCTGTCTGACATCCCTCCTGGTTCCTGATCCCTGGCTTGTTCCTGACTCTGCTGTTCTCCTTGTTCCTGATTCCGGCTCGTCTGACTACTCGTTTTGGCTCCTGACTCGGCTCGTCTGACTACCAGCTCTCGTTTTGATTCCTGGCTTGTTATTTGATTTGTGGACATTTTATTATTTTTTGCTATTAATAAAGGTGTGATTATTTTTGCACTTCTCGTCTCAGTCTGATTCCTGGCACCCTGACATTACGCAAGGGCCATGAATCCTGATGCTGCTAATAATCCACCTTTACCTGCCATAAATTCCAGGATGGATGAACAGGATCACCACTTGGATCAATTTGAACTAGCCCTGCAAACCCTGCTGACTCGCACTGCACATTTGGACCAAAGTGCCCCGCAAGATATGGCTGCTCCTGTTTCCGCTGCTGCACCTAGTCCTACCAGGAGCATGTCCGTTTCTCCACCTCTACCTCAGCGTTATGGAGGCAATCCTAATCAGTGCAGAGGGTTTTTTAACCTGGTGGGCATTTACTTTGAGATGTTACCTCAGTTGTTTCCGTCTGACAGAGCTAAGGTGGAATTTCTCATCTTGTTACTCTCTGACACAGCTTTTGCCTGGGCTAATCCCTTGTGGGAGACTAATAAACCTGTGATTTCTAATTACCCTGAATTTGTGGCCTTCTTTCGAAGGGTATTTGATGTTCCGGCTCGCTCCTCCTCTGCTGCTAAACGACTCATGTCCATTCAGCAAGGTACAAGATCTGTTGCTCAGTATGCCATTGAGTTCCATACGCTTGCCGCAGAGGTAGGTTGGAACAATAAAGCCCTTGTTGCCGCCTTCTTTCATGGGCTCTCTGATGCGATTGAAGATGAAGTTGCTGCCAGAGATTTGCCAGAGGATCTCAAGGCATTGGTGTCTTTTTTTATCCTAATTGACATCAGACTAAGTGAGGGGCCCTCTTTAAAGGAATGCTTGCAGAATCCTCCTGTTCCGTTGTCTTCTACGTGTTTGTTCCCACCCATGCCTCCCTCTCCTCCCCTGCCTCCTGGTCCCGAGTCACCAGGTACTGCTGAGCCGATGCAGTTGGGATTCACGCGTCTCTCCGTGGCGGAAAGGGCCTTTAGGAGGAGGGAGGGGCTCTGCCTCTATTGTGGGTTATAGGGCCACCTTTTGAAGTCTTGTCCTACACGGCCAGGAAATGCTCACACTTAAGGTCCTGTCGGGGGCAGACCTTGAGTGGTTTACCCTTGTCCCCGGAACCGCTAAAGGAGAAACCTTTGGTCATGGTTGTCCTTTCCTGGATGGACTTCTCCATAGTCACCCAGGCTCTTGTTGACTCCATTCCTGTTTTGTCTTGGTCCGTTCCACTTGCTATTGAGGCCATTGATGGCAGGCCCCTTCAGCCCGCACTCGTTACTCACAAAACTGCTCCGTTATCCATGGCTGTTGGGGCTCTCCATTTTGAAACCCTCCAGTTCCAGGTGATAAACTCTCTGCATTTTCCGGTTGTTCCGGGTTATTCCTGGCTCCAAAAGCACAATCCCAGTCTCGACTGGCGCAGGTCCGAAATTTTTTCATGGTCTCCGCAATGTATTTCCACTTGTCTTCGGAAACTAGTTAAAGGGACAGTCAACCATAGAATTGTTATTGTTTTAAAAGATAGATAATCCCTTTATTACTCATTCCCCAGTTTTGCATAACCAACACAGTTATATTAATGTACTTTTTACCTTTGTGATTACCTTGTATCTAGGAACCTTCTTCCAGCCCCCTGATCACATGACTGTGACTGTTTATTATCTATTGTCTTAAATTTAGCATTGTATTGTGCTAGATCTTAAATAACTTTCTGTGCCTGAACACAGTGTTATCTATATAGCCCACGTGTACTTTCTGTCTCTTTGTGTTGAAAAGAGATTTAAAAAGCATGTGATAATAGGCATCCCTCAAAGGCTTAGAAATTAGCATATGAGCCTACCTATGTTTAGTTTAAACTAAGAATACCAAGAGAAAAAAGCAAATTTGATGATAAAAGTAAATTGGAAAGTCAATTAAAATTAAAAGTCCTATCTGAATAATGAAAGTTTAATTTATACTTGACTGTCCCTTTAAAGTCTTGTGTACTTCTTCGGTATCTCAATTGCCAGAGGAGTACCGAGAGTTCCTAGACGTTTTTGACAAGTTGCGTGCCGGTACGTTGCCTCCTCACCGGTCTTACGATTGTGCCATAGACCTGCAACCCGGAGCCATTCCTCCTCGGGGCCGGGTTTACCCTCTGTCTGTTGCGGAGAATTGTGCTATGGAGGAGTATGTTGCAGATGCTCTGTCATGGGGGATCATCTGCAAATCCTGCTCTCCTGCAGGGGCTGGCTTCTTCTTTGTGAAGAAAAAGGGTGGCGAGTTAAGACCATGCATTGATTATAGGGGTGTTAATCATCTTTTAAGAATGCTTACCCTATTCCGCTCATTACGGAACTCTTTGACCGCCTCAAGGGAGCTACGGTCTTTACTAAACTTGATTTGAGAGGAGCGTACAATCTTGTTAGGATCAAGGAGGGCCACAAATGGAAAACAGCATTTAACACCAGGAGCAGGCATTATGAGTATATTGTAATGCCCTTTGGCCTATGTAATGCTCCTGCTGTTTTCCAGGAATTTATTAATGATGTCCTACGAGATATGTTGCAACAGTGTGTTGTGGTGTACTTGGACGACATCCTCATACACTCACCCACACTTGAGGCTCATCACTTTGATGTTACACGGGTTCTTCAGAGACTACGTGAAAACGGCTTGTTTTGTAAACTCGAGAAATGTGAATTCCATCAGACTTAAGTAACCTTCCTAGGTTATGTTATCTCTGTTGCAGGGTTCTTCATGGATCCTGACAAGTTATCTGCAGTTCTGCAGTGGCCTTGTCCAGTTGGTCTTCGGATTATTCAACGTTTTTTGGGGTTCGCCAATTACTGTAGAAAGTTTATTAAAAACTTTTCTACCATGGTCAAACCTATCACAGACATGACCCGTAAAGAGAATGAGCCACTCCATTGGTCACCTACTGCCATTAAGGCCTTTGATAGTCTTAAGACTGCCTTTGCTGCCGCTCCAGTTCTGGCTCATCCGAACCCTGTCCTACCTTTCGTTCTTGAGGTCGATGCATCTGAGACTGGAGTAGGTGCCCTCTTGTCTCAACGTCCTACGCCTGACGGTTCCTTGCATCTGTGTGGTTTCTTTTCTAAGAAATTGTCTCCAGCGGAGTGCAATTATGAAATTGGTGACAGGAAATTACTGGCCATAATCTTGGCACTTAAGCAATGAAGGCATCTTCTCGAGGGTACTAGCATGTCAGTGCTCATTCTTACTGACCACAAGAATTTAACTTATCTATCTGAAGCAAAACGTTTGTTGCCCCGACAGGCCAAATGGGCGCTATTTTTGTCTCAGTTTAATTATGTGGTCTCCTACCTGCCTGGTAGTAAGAATGTTAGGGCTGATGCCCTCTCTCAACAATTTTCCCCTCTGTCCAAGGAGGAGTCTGTACCTACTCCAGTTATACCCCCTGACCATATTTTGGCTACCATACGTACTAATTTGACTTCTCCCTTGGGGGAGGAGATCTTGGCTGCACAAACCAACGCACCTCCTGAGAAACATAGTGGTAAGTGTTTTGATCCTGAGAATCTTCGAACTAAACTTTTGCACACTTACCACTATCCTAAAGCCGCAGGTCACCCAGGCAAGAACCAAATTATTTGGTCTGTTACTCGACAATAATGGTGGCCAGGTCTTTGTTCTGATGTTGCTGTGTATGTTGCCTCCTGCTCAGTTTGTGCACAGAATAAGACTCCTCTACGTCTTCCTGTTGGTCTTCTTCAACCTATTGCTAATGGTGAGCGTCCTTGGACACATCTTTCCATGGACTTCATTGTCAAGCTCCCTGTTTCCAATGGCAATACTGTTATCCTTATGGTGATTGACCGTTTTTCAAAAATTTCACATTGCATTCCCTTGAAGAAGTTGCCTACCGCTCAGGAGCTTGCTTCAATTTTTGCCTGGGAGGTCTTCCGTTTACATGGGTTACCCAAGGAGATTGGGTTACCCAAGGAGATAGTGTCGGACCGGGGTAGCCAGTTTGCCTCCAGATTTTGGCGTTCCTTTTGTGCTCAAATGGGGATCCAGCTTTCCTTCTCCTCGGCATATAACCCTCAATCCAATGGGGCTGCGGAACGGTCTAATCAAGCTCTGGAACGGTTCCTCCATTGCTATGTCTCAGATCACCACAATAATTGGTCTGAACTGTTACCTTGGGCAGAGTTTGCTCGTAATAGTGCTATTAATGCTTCCTCCAAGTTATCCCCATGGGTTTCAACCATCCTTGTCGCCCGATTCATTCATGTCTCAAGGTATTCCGGCTTTGGAGGAGCACTTCCGGCAACTCCGTTCCACGTGGGTGCAGATTTAAGATAGCCTTCTTTGTTCTATGCAGTGCCAAAAGTTCCAGGCTGATCGTAGGCATCTGCCTGCACCTTCCTACCAGGTTGGTGAGAAAGTTTGGCTATCCTCCCGCAACTTGAATCTTCATGGGCCTTCCAATAAACTGGCTCCCCGTTATGTTGGTCCTTTTCGAATACTACGATGGGTCAATCCTGTGGCCTACACTCTTGATCTTCCTCCTGCAATGCGCATATCCAATGTTTTTCATGTCTCTCTCTTGAAACCATTGGTTTGTAATCGGTTTACCACTGTGTTGCCTCGTCCCCATCCTATCTTTGTTGACAACCATGAGGAGTATGAGGTCAGCAGCATTATTGACTCTCGTATGTCCAGGGGTCGCGTACAGTATTTGGTTCACTGGAGGGACTATGGTCCAGAGGAGCGTTCATGGGTTCCCTCCTCTGATGTTCATGCTCCCGCCCTCCTCCGTGCCTTGCATGCCCGTTTCCCCAATAAGCCTTTTGTCCTCCCGGGGGGGGGGTCATTGAGGGGAGGGTACTGTCAGGATTTTTTCCCTGTTTTGTTTGCCAATTGCCATATGCTGCTGGCAGCCATTTTACTCACCTGTCTTGCTGACTCTGGTGCATACTGTGTGTTGCTGCTCATTTCCTGCACTTCCTTTAATGGCCAGACTGGTGTGCATCATCCGTGTGAGACAGGATGCAGTCTCAGAATTGTGATGTCATCACTTATTATTTAAAGGGCCTTTGTTCAGTATGCTTTGCCCTTGCGTTGTCTCAGACCTGTTTGTGAGAGCTCCTGTGTATTACCTGGCTGTCTGACATCCCTCCTGGTTCCTGATCCCTGGCTTGATAGTGACTCTGCTGTTCTCCTTGTTCCTGATTCTGGCTCATCTGACTACTCGCTTTGGCTCCTGACTCGGCTTGTCTGACTACCAGCTCTGGTTTTGATTCCTGGCTTGTTATTTGACTTGCGGACATTTTATTATTTTTTGCTATTAATAAAGGTGTGATTATTTTTGTGGCACTTCTCGTCTCAGTCTGATTCCTGGCACCCTGACATAGACTTAGGTTTAGGGGTTAATACATTTAGTATAGTGGCGGTGACATTGGGGGTGGCAGATTAGGGGTTAATAAATATAGATAGGTGGCAGCTATGTTAGGGATGGCAGGTTAGGGGTTAATAATATTAACTAATGTTTGCAAGGCGGGAGTGTGGCGGTTTAGGGGTTAATATATTTATTATAGTTGCGGCGATGCCCGGAGCAGCAAATTAGGGGTTAAAATTTTATTATAGTGTTTGTGATGCGGGAGGGCCTCGGTTTAGGGGTTAATAGGTAGTTTATGGGTGTTAGTGTACTTTTTAGCACTTTAGTTATGAGTTTTATGTTACAGCGTTGTACCATAAAACTCTTAACTACTGACTTTTAAATGGGTTAGGACTCTTGATGGGGTAGGGTGTACCTCTCACTTTTAGGCCTCCCAGAACAGACTCGTAATACCGGCGCTATGGAAGTCCCATAGAAAAAAGACTTTACAAAGTTTACGTAAGTCGTTTTGCTGTAAGGCCAAAAAAGTGTGCGGTGACCCTAAACCTGCAAGACTCGTAATACCAGCGGGTGTAAAAAAGCAGCGTTAGGACCTATTATCGCTGATTTTTTTACCTTAACGCACAACTCGTAATCTAGCCGTACAAGCTTACAGTCAACAATAAAAATAATAGAAATGTTACATAGTTTATTGAGAAAGGTACATTACAATCAAAATGTGTCCTCTCTGTTTGTCACTACAATAACTTCAGTCATATGATTAATATACCGTGTCACAGTTTCAGCCAGTCATGTGGCTTAGACATCTTTTAAACCATGACCATTCTCCAGTGCTCTCTTCAAGGTATTCATTTATTTTCATGAAGAAGCTGTGACTTCTGCTCCTGTTTAAACACAATGCTTAAAGGGGGTATATGTATTTTTATAGCCATTGCTCTGGCTCTTTATTTAAATTATAGTACTTCAGCCCTTACAGTTCATTTATATTGTTTTCTTTCTACTTTTATTTATTTATTTTTTTGTTTTAAACTATACTTTACAACTTGTTGGTTTTGCATAAATTGTGTTTACATTAAATAGCTCTATATAAGCATAGTTTGCTATATATTTTGTAGGAAAAAGCATATCAAGATGTTGCAATTCTTCTTATTGGCAACAAAATAGACTGTGACTCTAAACGAATGGTATCAACTGAAGATGGAGAAAAGTTGTCTCAAGTATGTATAAATGCTTTTCTTGTACATTAACCCAGTTACAAAAAGTACATTTATGTGAGTTTAGTTTAAAGACACCTTAAGCTGCTGGACACTAGCTACCCACAGTGCTATTGTTTTACTCTTCACCCTTTTTTAATCCTTTACAGGTGTTGGTTAGTGAGGTTCTGCATCTTCATACTGAGAGCCATCATGTTGGAGTCAGGGTGTATTTTGGCCTAGGCAAACAAGGCACTTGCCTTGGGTGGCAGATTTGGGGGGGGGCACTTTTTGGGTCTTACTACACATAATCACTACACCCACACATACATGCACACTGCACTACACTACACACACAAATACACACTATGGGGTAGATTTATCATAGTGCGAGCAGACATGATACAATGTAGCATATCATGTCTGCTGCACATCGATAAATGCCGCTGCTTCATAACTTCTGTTTCAAGGCGAAACTGAAGGCTCGCGCGGAAACAGGGGCACCAAGCTCCATACGGAGCTTGATAATTCGGCCCCTATATATACACACATAGACATATATACACACACACGTATGTACATACACATGCACTTGAACATAAACATTTACTTTGGAAACGCCAAGAAAACATAATCACGTTACACCCTCACCAAAAATTATTATAGCCAAAAAAGGCCTAAAACCTGGGGGGGGGGTGCAGAATTTTTTGTGACTAGAGCACCAAAAAAAGCTAAATACTCCACTGCTTGGAGCGCAGGTATTCTTGCACACAGTAACAGAAGTGGTGCACATTCACAGATCAACAACATTGCTTTTTGACAGTTGTACCTTGCACTTTGGGTTAGCTTGCACAGCAAAAACCTGGAAGCTTTACATTTTTTATTTTATTTTTCTTACTGTTTAACAATCACGTAACATATATAACTGAAGTGCACAATACAGCTTGTCAAAAAGACAGCAATGTCACTGATATGTGAATGTGCACCTCTACTGTCGCAGGGTGCAATAAATATTGTCTATTTATTATTAAAGGAAGATTAAAGTGTTGGACACACATAATTACAATAGTATGGTTTCTGCTCACTAGACGTGCATTTGGATCCTTCGTTAGGTTTTGCACAGATCTGTGTTGTTATACAAGAATAAATCCGGCTCCGATATGAGCTGAATGCCATGAGCAGCCGTGTCTTTTTCCGCATTCGGATCTTAATGAAGAATCTGAATGCATGTCTAGTGAGTAGAAACCATGCTTTTGTTTGTGCCCAACATTTTAATCTTTACTTTAATAACAAATAGACACAATTTCTATAAGATGATTTAACTGTTAAATGATAGCCAGCTAACAAGCAGATAACATAGGTACAAGTAAACAGGGAATTTAGGAGCGTGCAATACATCATTTGTGCCTTCACTTCCATGTAAAAAGCCTGCATGCTTCAGCAGTTTTAAACCTAATTACCAGGTATATACAAAATGGTCTTAATAGGCACTATGTTGTAAAGTGTACCTCTTTCACATTAATCCTTATACTTTAGCAGTTGCAGATAACACCATTTTCATGCTGCCAACCTTTATGGTTCTTAAGGACCTAAATGGAAATGTATCTGAGTTCATGCATTGTGGTTTGTTTCAAATATGTGATGACATTATCAAGTAGCTAGAGATGACATCACACGCAATAAGGACACTCGCAGAAGAAGAGATGCTACATGATTGTTTACAGTGGTGTAGGCACCCTCTTATGGAGAGTGTGGGGCCGCATTATCAATGTCTGTCCAACATGATACGCTGTAGTATATCATGTCCGACAGACTACGCTGAATGCTTACAGCATACGCTGTCGGCATTTAACATTGCACATAAACGACACCCAAACTCACAATCACTCACCGCAGAATTATAAGAAGCAAGAGAGGAACTCAATTAATACCTCATCAAAAGGGCACACTTAAGAGCCATAACACTGAGAGCAAAATTCTTTGCTGAGAACAATAAGGCAGGTTGATTGATGGCTAGATCCCTGAAAAAAACAACATTACAAATTATTCATTCGACAGATCGCAGATGTAAATAATAAAACACACTCAAACAGCGTTGAGATAGCTTCCTAATTTGGAGAATACTACACCTCACTATATAACCTAAAACAGCTAGATGCCTCCAACAAAAGATCACTCATAAATTCATACCTTTCCAAGGTTCAACTACCCAATCTCACGCCAGAACAAAGCGCAGAACTAAAAGTACCAATAACACTCCAAGAATTACATGCAGCTATTAAGCTATTCCCTTCGAGAAAAGCACCTGGCCCTGATAAATTTACAACAAAATTCTATCACATATTCCAACAGCTCCTCAGCCCGTAACTGTGAAATCGTATTAATTGATAGACAAAACATTCAAATTGCCACTGTCCCTCTTACAGGCCACAATATCAGTCATCCCAAAAACAGGGAAACCCCAAGAACGAGTAACGAATTATCGCCCCTTATCTCTGCTGAACATAGATATCAAATTATATGCAAAGATACTTGCACAATGTTTGAATAAAGTATTACCAGATCTAATCCATACCGACCAAGTAGGCTTCATCCCCAGCAGAGAAGCCAAAGATAATACGATTAGATTATTACAAACCATATCCTTAGCTGACAAAAACCACACACCTCTGGTCATACTTTCCACAGATGCAGAGAAAACTTTTGACTGGGTGGACTGGGAATTTATGTGGTCCACCCTGTCAAAATTTGGCATCCTGACACTTTCCTAGCGCGCATCCAAGCACTATATGCTGATCCAACAGCCAAAGTCAGAGCAAACAGTGTACTCGCCCAAGCATTCCACATTAAAAATGGAACATGGCAAGGTTGCCCATTGTTGCCCCTTCTATTTGCCCTTCTATTTTCCCTAATGGTCGAAACCTTTGCAACACATATTAGACAAAACCCTGAAATACAGGGTATAAACATGGGTACTATCCACCAAAAATGTCTCCTATACGCAAACGACATCGTATTCACACTAACATACCCAAAACAGACCATACCAACCCGCCTTTGGTTTCTCCATTAATATGGATAAGTCAATACTTTTACCTGTACATCTCCGGGAGCAAGACATACAATTCCTTGCAAACCACACTGATTTCTCATCAAACCCAAAATACAATATCTTGGAATACATATAGCAGCACGCATACCAGATTTATTTGATCTTAACTATATACCCCTACAACAAGAAACGCAGAAACTATTAAACACTTGGCACAAAAAAGGACATCTTTCTTGGATGGGCATGCGGTCAAGATGACTATACTACCTAAATACCTCTATTTGTCTCAAATATTACCACTATCTTACATCCACATGCAACAAAGAATGATAGAATCTTTCATCTGGTCCCAATGTAAGGCGAGAATCCCCTAAAAAAAACTATATATCTAGCTAAAGATAGAGGAGGAATGGGAGCTTCTAATTTATTTGACTACTTCAGGGACTCCCACTTAGCCTGAATACTGGCATGGAACCACTCTTCAACCACAAAACCCTGGACCCAATTAGAATCTCAGATTACGGGAAAAATCTTAGTGAATTGTGCTGGACCCCACCAAAGTATAGATCTAAAAATGAACACCTTAATTACTATGTAGATAGCACATTGAAAATATGGGACAAGATACTGAATACAGACCCGAACATATCAAGCCCCATCTCGCCTATGTCAACTCTGCTTGACAAACTAGCCTTTGGCAAACTACGGTTTTCGCAAATGCCTACAATTAATAACAAACCATCCCAGTACAAATGATCCTCAGTGACGGACACATTAAAACACAAGCAGACATCACCCAAAAGATAGCCCCCCCACCTTCTCGCACTGGTACATCTACTTCCAAGTTAGACACGCAATTAGCACGAGCCCTCATAGACCAGACCTCTCACACCATTCGAAACGCTATGTTCCAACACCAATATCACTAGGTCTCACATCTCTCTGGTACAAAAAATGTTACAACACCCCATAACTGATGCTAAACCATCCTTCATACAAAAGTGGGAAACAGAACTGACTGACTCGCAATGGGGGAAGTATTCAAAACAATTTTAAAATCCTTGCTCTCCCAAACTATCATAGAGATGAATTACAAACTACTATCCCACTGGTATCTAACACCTAATAGACTGCATAGCATATTCCCACAGGCATCCCCACTTTGTTGGAGAAAATGTGGAGGGGTGGGCAACCTCACACACATTTGGTGGGCTTGTCCGCTTCTCCCGCAATACTGGAGTGAGGTGGCCAAGAGCATCAATGATATCCTAGACATAGACCTTACCCCGACAATGGCCCTAATTAACACCCTACCAAAAATACCTTGCCTACTTCAGCGAAAACTCTTCCAATACATGCTAAATTGTGCCAAGCGCCGAATTCCAAGATTATGGAAAACTACACAAACTCCTACACACGCGGCATGGATAATAGAAGTTGATCATGTGTTAGAGCTTGAGAAGATACCCTACACATTTATCGGGAGACAAGACTTCATACTAGATGTAATCTTTATATGGGAACAAAAATCCCAAGACTAACAAACATCATGAGGTTATTGGACTGCTCCTTCCACTTCACATTGCTCTTGACTCGGGTTGTTAAAACCCATGAAGGACTATACTGTATATATTAGAGAAAGCACCATAACTAACATCTTCCCCCTACCCCCCTCCCTCTACTTATCCTCTTTTCCTCTCCTTCCCCCCTTTTTTTTTCTTTATTTATTTTCTCTATTCCTCTTAGCCTTAGCTTTCTTAAGGTACATACCATAGACAGAACTGGAATAAAGCAATTTGTTTACAGGAACCATTCCGCTAGCAGGGGGTGTCAATCAACCCAATCATATAGGATCGGGCGGATTGCAGAACTCAGCCTCAGAGGCAGTGGACCAGTTATGGAGCAGCGGTCTTAAGACCGCTGCTTCATAACTGCTGTTTCCGGCGAACCTGAAGACTTGCATGGAAACAGGGGCATCAGGGGCCACTCTGCTCTTGATAAATTGGCCCCTAATTGTGTGATAGTTAGTTGTTACAGACCGCATGAAGCTCCACACTGTATATGTAGTCTTTGTGTACCAGACAAATACCCCTCCTTTAGTACAATTTTAACAATGCTTGATGACTCCAACAATCGTTTCACCAACTGCTGTTAGATTTGTCTGGTACAAAAAGAAAAATTTAATTTGTTTGCTTTTATTGTGTGAGCTAATCCAAAGTGTCACAAAATGCAACAATATGTGCATAACAAAATGGCGGTGCCCAGTATAAAGTTGCAGAGCTTTACCTACTGGCTTCTGTAATGGGTTAAAGTAAAAGAGCGGCTATAAACAGAGCCGTCGGTACAAGAGGAAAAACACTAGCATGGTGAGTAGTAACCATAATACTCAAACAGACTTTTCTTGTCCCTTTAATGTGCAGTGTGGAACTTTACTTAAAACAGACACTGATCCATATGTTTCTCTTCCAGTTTAGAAAACAAATATTTCTAAAAATAAAACTTCCAGCGGGATTAGGCCTCAGGCCAAGCTTATTTTAATTTATTTGAGTTAAGAGATTTTCTGAAATACATGCAACATGCACAAACACCCCTAGCAGAATATTGTAGGTAGTAATGCTGTAGAAACAAATGTGTAGTCATGAAGCGCTGTCACTTATGTTCTGTGTGCTTCCTGCAATAGACAAGTAGGGTTGCCACCTCGGCCATGTTTTCCTGGACATATGAGTTACACATGCTGTAGGGTGTGCAGGGAGGAACATATATTGTGCTGTTCCTCCTGCTCTCACAGCAACATGTGTAACTCATAAGTGTCCAGGAAAACTGGTCAAGGTGGCATCCCTATAGACAAGGCTTAGTATAATCCTTTAGAAAAGCTTATAAAATGATTTATCTACATAGATTTAATGGATTGTGATGGATCTTGAAGATAGCAAATGATAACTGAGACCCTTTGGTACAGTTGGAAACTATCCAAGAGCATCGTTCAGTTAAAAGAACTAGTAAAAACTTGATAATAAATATGACTTCATTTTGACAGTGTATTTTGCAATTGTCTGTTTTCTGTCCTTCTAGCAAGGCTAGAACACAATCCAACTGCAATGTTTTTGTCCACCAGGGTTTGTATAATAATGTTAACTCAGTCAGTATTAACCGAGGTTCATATGTAATCAAAATCCTAATTGCCTAACAAATAGATGAAGCAGCTTAAAGGGACATTAAACATTTTGAGATGTTTAATTACTAAAAAAAAATTATTATAACATTTATTTTGCCTACTTTTTGTGACTTCACATGCATAATAATGGTTATGTTCCTTACAGATGTGATTTGTACACTCTTAGCGCTGCGGAACCTGTTGGCGCTCTAGAAATAACTGATAATAATAATTAGCATTGGTAAAGGTGATAAGGGAAACTTAGGGTACAAAATGTTGATACCCATTACTTTGCAAAGACTAACATTTTACATGTATTTATTGTTTTTACAAACAAATATGATGTATTCAAAGCAAAATTTTAAAATATTATGTCTGATATTTATTTAGGCTATATTACAAGTGGAGTGCTAATTTAAAGCTTGCGCATGTTAAATAACCAGCCACTAGCATTCATTAACTAGAGATCCAATCTCTGATTAATGAATGAGTATCTTAATAAATAACTTAAGTTGTTAGGGGTTAATGTGAGCGGATGTGGGGTGTTAGAAAAAAAGTGGCACAGAAAAGTGCCTTTAATTAGCAGTCTATGGGGACTGTGTTAAAACCGTAAATATATATGTATATGCTTATATACATATATATGTATGTGTTAATATATGTATGTTACATTTGCTTCATACTTTTAGTATTCTGTGTTGAAGGAGCAGCAATGAACCTCCTGGAGATATATGAGCACTTGGTGAGCCAATGCCAAGAGGCATATGTGTGTAGCCACCAATCACCAGCTAGCTACCTACCAATATTGCATTGCTGTTCCTGAGCCTAAATTGTTATATTTTTATGAAAGGATAAAGTTAAAGTTTAATTATGACTTTAATGACCCTTTAAATATGTTTGTTATGTCTCTTTATTGAAAGCAGAAATTCAACTAAAACTGATTCTTAAAACTTTTTACATAAAATATCCCTCCTGACAATTTCTAAGAATGTGTCTATGGAGCAATTCATTAGAGAGAGAAGCAGAAAAGGGAATTGTACTGGCTGAGAGGGACAACATGTAAGAATTAGTCTGTCCCTATTGCACCTTAAAACCTAAACATGATTCAGCAGTATTGCATTTAGAAGTACCCACACTAAACTGAAGTATACTGACATTGTTCTCTTTTTTAGGAATATAAACTATTGTACAAAGAATGCAGTGCAGTATCCGGCACTAACATGGTAGAATCACTCTGCGAATTAGTCAGGTATCTAAAATGACTGAATATTTCCCTCTGCTTGCATTATGATGGTTGCACTTCATTGTTTTTGGCTAAATAGATAATATAGGATAAATCAAATATTGGTTTCAGAAAATGAACTATAAGATTTATGAAGATATTATCATTTGATAGTCAAAATTAGCTACAAATTTCAGTGATTTGCATGTGTATTTAGCATATACGTAGATGATATGGAGGGCAATTTATTTGCTATGAAAAATAAAAGAACATGTAGTTATCAAATAAATTAGTTGTTAAAATAAATGAGAAAGGTCAAAATAGTGTAATAAAAATATATGTAGAACTTCATAATTATAAGGTCTATATGACCTTGAAAATATATTTACTGTAGAATCTAATGTTGACTTCATTATATGTTTCTGAACATTATGAGGCCTATTTATCAAACCGTCAACTATGCTGCATTCGCCGGCACCAATACTCTCGCCTAACATTGCCTCCATATTTAAAAAAAAAGCAGGTAAAAAGCCGCGCACCAAGTATGGGGCGATGAGCAGCGGACTGTTGTTAACTAGCAGTCATCAATCTCGTTGCTATTTGTTTTTTTACCAACTTTATTTATACCCTGTCACTAAACACCGCCACTATACTAAAATGTTTAACCCCTATCCCGCCGCTCTCGGACCCCACCGCCACTAAATAAATGTAATAACCCCTATGACGCCACTCCCGGACACCACTGCCACTAAATAAATGTATTAACCCCTATCCCGCTGCTCCCGGACCCCACTGCAACTAAATAAATGTATTAACCCCTATCCCGCCGCTCCCGGACCCCACCGCAACTAAATAAATGTATTAACCCCTAAACCTCTGGCCTCCCTCATCACTACCACTTACTAAACCTATTAACCCCTAAACCGCCAGCCCCCCACATCTCCATAAACTAAATTAAGCTATTAACCCTTAAACCTAACAACCCGCTAATTTTACATTAAAATTACCTCATCCCTATCTTATAATAAATTAAACTTACCTGTAGAATAAAATTAAACTATATTAAACTATTAATTAACCTACCCTAACTATTATACTAAAATTACATTAAACTATATTAAACTATTAATTAACCTACCCTAACTATTATACTAAAATTACATTAAACTAAATTAAACTATTAATTAACCTACCCTATTATACTAAAATTACATTAAACTACCAATTAAATTAACTATATTACATATAAAAAACCCTAATCAAATTATTCAAATATACTATCAGCCAATAGGAATTAAAGGGGAAAAAATCCTACTGGCTGTTGCAATCAGCCAATAGGATTGAGCTTGCATTCTATTGGCTATTCCAATCAGCCAAGGGAATGCAAGCTCAATCCTATTGGCTGATTGGCTCAGCCAATAGGATAAAAGCTCAATCCTATTGGCTGATTGCAACAACCAATAGGATTTTTTCCCCTTTAATTCCTATGGGCTGATAGAATTCTATCAGCCAATTGGAATGTATTGACGCCATCTTGGATGACGTACCTTAAAGGGAAACTTCATTCTACGTTGACCATCGGAAGAAGAGGATGCCCCGCACCGGATGTCTTGAAGATGGATCTGCTCCGCGCCGGATGGATGAAGATAGAAGATGCCGTCTTGATGAAGACTTCTGCCGGCTTCGATGAGGACTTCGGCCCGCTTGGATGAAGATTTCTGCCAGCTTCGATGAGGACTTCTGCTGCTTGGATGAGGATGGATGTCCGGTCTTCGAAAACTGTAAGTGGATCGTCGGGGGTTAGTGATAGGTTTTTTTAAGGGTTTATTGGGTGGGTTTTATTTTTAGGTTAGGGACTTTGGGCAGTAAAAGAGCTAAATGCCCTTTTAAGGGCAATGCCCATACAAATGCCCTTTTTAGGGCAATGGGGAGTTTAGGTTTTTTTAGATAGGGTTTTTATTTGTGGGGATTGGTTGGGTGGTGGGTTTTACTGTTGGTGGGTGTTTGTATTTTTTTTACAGGTAAAAGAGCTGATTTCTTTGGTGCAATGCCCCGCAAAAGACCCTTTTAAGGGCCATTGGTAGTTTATTGTAGGTTAGGGTTTTTTTATTTTGGGGGGGGCTTTTTTATTTTGAAAGGGCTATTAGATTAGGTGTAATTCGTTTTTATTTTTGATACTGTGGTTTCTTTGTTTTTGTAACTTAGTGTTTTTTATTTTTTGTAACTTAGCGTTTAATTGGTAGTTTAATGTAATTTTAGTATAATAGTTAGGGTAGGTTAATTAATAGTTTAATATAGTTTAATGTAATTTTAGTATAATAGGGTAGGTTAATTAATAGTTTAATATAGTTTATTTTAATTCTACAGGTAAGTTTTAATTTATTATAAGATAGGGATGAGGTAATTTTAATGTAAAGTTAGCGGGTTGCTAGGTTTAGGGGTTAATAGCTTAATTTAGATTATGGCGATGTGGGGGGCTGGCGGTTTAGGAGATAATAGGTTTAGTTAATGGTAGTGATGTGGGAGGCCAGGGGTTAATAATTTTATTACAGTTGCGGCGGGTCCGGGAGTGGCAGGATAGGGGTTAATACATTTTATTTAGCTTCCGGCGATTTTGGCGGCGGCAGATTAGGGGTGTTTAGACTCGGGCTTATGTTAGGGTGTTAGGTGTAAACGTAATTTGTTTTCTACCATAGAAATCAATGGGAAATCTGGCAGCATCGAACATAAGCTTTCACTGCTTTCAGACTCCCATTGATTCCTATGGCATCCGCGGCCTCCAGAGTGGCGGATTGAAAACCAGGTACGAGCGTACCTGTTAGAAATTTGTAAACTTGCAAAAGGTGTCAGATAGTGCCAAATTTGTATTCGGAACATCTGTAATGACGTAAGCAACGATGTGTGTCGGATTGAGACTAGCGGATCGTATGTTACGTCACAAATTTCAACTTTTGCCGGTCTGTAGGCTTTGATAACTAGGTTGAATCAAGCTTGCCATAATTACGCTGCGGAATTCCGGCGTATTTGCGGTTGATGGCTTGATAAATAGGCCTCTATATATAAAGTTTTTTTGTTTGTGTTTTAAAGTAACAGAGTTATATGATAACCCTTCCAGTTAAAGTACCAGTTGGTGCTAACAATAACACCCAAAGCTCCATAATCACAGCTCAAAAAGGAATGATGCTTCTATATTCTATCAATAATATAAGAAATAGAAAATATTTGGCTTCCCTTCAGGTCGCTGCCGAACCTGGTCTCTCCAACACCAGATATCAAACAGGTAATAGATGGTGGCACCGGCCTTGGTAGGTAGGTGACTTCAGCATTCTTTTTTTAATAAACCTCTGGAAAGAAACACAAACAATAGTGCAATAACATTTTTTCACCCAACCTGACCAAAATAAATGTACTCATTCCAAACTTGTTTTATTGAAGACTCTCTACAAATATATCTTCAAACAACTTTAAACAAAAACAATAACAAATCTCACACGTTTCAGTGGACCAACAATCTTTATCAACAGCTGTTCAGATTTCAATAAAAGAGCTGTGTAATGCTGAAATGCGTTGAGCTTTCTAATTGTTTTTTTATTAAAAGTTGTTTGAAGATATTTTTGTTGAGAGTCTTCAATAAAACAAGTTTGGAATCTACATCAGTCTCCTAGTGAGTAAATTCCTTTCGTGCAGGTTGGGTGAAAAATGTTATTGCACTATAGTTTGTGTTCCATTCCAGAGGTTTATTTGGAGAAGAGCGTTGAAGTCACCTACCTACCAAGG
This sequence comes from Bombina bombina, assembly GCF_027579735.1. Taxonomy (NCBI): domain Eukaryota; kingdom Metazoa; phylum Chordata; class Amphibia; order Anura; family Bombinatoridae; genus Bombina; species Bombina bombina. The sequence goes on from NC_069501.1 coordinate 377,633,649, forward strand.
CCGGAGCTGCCATCTATTACCTATTCTATATTCTATGTAAAGCATTTGACTTTGTCATCATAATAAGCTTGCCATTTCTTTTAAGGTGTCAATATGCCCATGGTGCAAGGTTGGAATAAACTCAATGGGGTCTATTTATTAATGTACGGACGACATGATCCACTATAGCGAATCATGTCCACCGCACATCGATAAATGCTGACAGCGTACGCTGTCGGCATTTATCAATGTGCATGCGCTGTCGGCATTTATCATTGCACCAGCAGTTCTTGTGAACTGCTGATGCAATACCGCCCCCTGCAGATTTGCGGCCAATCAGCCGCTAGCAGGGGGTGTCAATCAGCCCGATTGTACATGAACGGGCGGATTGCTATATGCCGCCTCAGAGGCGGCGTTTGAGTTTAGGAGCAGCGGTCTTAAGACCGCTGCTTCTTAACTCCTGTTTCTGGTGAGCCTGAAGGCATGCACGGAAACAAGGGGAACAGGGGCCATTCAGCCCTTGTTAAATAGACCCCAATATGTAAAGTTTACATTGAAATGCCATTTTCTGACAATAGTAATAAGATCTGTTATTTATAGGTGTTACTTATTTATATGAATGCTATTCAATATACAGTTTTATCATTGTAAATTTTGGGATCACTTGATGCATCTAGACCATGTGATTGTGCATTAACCCTTTCCTCTCATAACTCTAATAATCCTTGTAACTTTACTGCAATTAAAACTTACCATGAACCCCCTTCACAACCTTACACCCTTTTTCCCTAACCACAAATTATTTATTCAAAAGAAGAAAGATATGAGTGGCGCTCTGGTGGGAGCTGGAGGATATGTAATAATAGAGGGAGACAATTCCAAGTAAGATATATAAAAAAATTACAATATTTAATAAACAGATAAAAAATTCCCATAAAATAAAATAAAAACACATATTTAAATCAGATCAAATGAAACATATAAAGATAACTCCAAACAATTACCTAAAAAGAAGTTGTGGCCACAACGTATAAGCAAACTACCTTAAATCACTACTCAAAAAGTGGATGTGTTTTATCTATAAATAACAATCGGCTAGATTTAGAGTTCTGCATTAGCCGTCAAAACCAGCGTTAGGGGGCCCTAACGCTGGTTTTGGGCTACCGCTGGTATTTAGAGTTGTGTAGGTAAGGGTCTAACACTCACTTTCCATCCGCGACTTTTCCATACCGCAGATCCCCCTACGCCATTTGCGTATCCTATCTTTTCAATGGGATCTTTCTAACGCCGGTATTTAGAGTCTTGGCTGGAGTGAGAGTTAGAAATCTAACGACAAAACTCCAGCCGCAGAGAAAAGCCAGGAGTTAAGAGCTTTCTGGGCTAACGCCGATTCATAAAGCTCTTAACTACTGTGCTCTACAGTACACTAACACCCATAAACTACCTATGTACCCCTAAACCGAGGTCCCCCCAAATCGCCACCACTATTACATTTTTTTAACCCCTAATCTTCCGACCGCAAACCGCTGCCACCTACGTTATCCCTATGTACCCCTAATCTGCTGCCCCTAACACCGCCGACCCCTATATTATATTTATTAACCCCTAATCTGCCCCCCACAACGTCGCCGCCACCTACCTACAATAATTAACCCCTAATCTGCCGACCGGACCTCACCGCTACTATAATAAATGTATTAACCCCTAAAGCTAACTCTAACCCTAACCCTAACACCCCCCTAAGTTAAATATAATTTAAATCTAACAAAATAAATTAAATCTTATTAAATAAATTATTCCTATTTAAAGCTAAATACTTACCTGTACAATAAACCCTAATATAGCTACAATATAAATAATAATTATATTGTAGCTATCCGTACAGTCTCCGAAGTCTTCATCCAAGCCCAAGCGGGGGCTGAAGATGTCCATGATCCGGCTGAAGTCTTGGCCCAAGCAGGGGCTGAAGATGTCCATTATCCGGCTGAAGTCTTGGCCCAAGTGGGAGCTGAAGATGTCCATGATCCGGCTGAAGTCCTAGTCCAAGCAGGAGCTGAAGAGGTCCATGATCCGGCTGAAGTCTTCTATCAAGCGGCATTTTCAATCTTCTTTCTTCCGGATCCATCTTCATCCCGCCGACGCGGAACATCCATCCTGGCCGACGACTTCCCGACGAATGACGGTTCCTTTAAGGGACGTCATCCAAGATGGCGTCCCTCGAATTCCGATTGGCTGATAGGATTATATCAGCCAATCGGAATTAAGGTAGGAAAATTCTGATTAGATGATGGAATCAGCCAATCAGATTCAAGTTCAATCCGATTGGCTGATTGGATCCCTTAATTCCCTTAAAGGAACCGTCATTCGTCGGGAAGTCGTCGGCCAGGATAGATGTTCCGCGTCGGCGGGATGAAGATGGATCCGGAAGAAAGAAGATTGAAGATGCCGCTTGATAGAAGACTTCAGCCGGATCATGAACCTCTTCAGCTCCCGCTTGGGCAAAGACTTCAGCCGGATCATGGACCTCTTCAGCTCCCGCTTGGGCCAAGACTTCAGCCGGATCATGGACATCTTCAGCTCCCGCTTGGGCCAAGACTTCAGCTGGATCATGGACATCTTCAGCTCCCGCTTGGGCCAAGACTTCAGCCGGATCATGGACATCTTCAGCCCCCGCTTGGAACAAGACTTCAGCCGAATCATGGACATCTTCAGCCCCCGCTTGGGCTTGGATGAAGACTTTGGAGCCTGGACGGATCGGTGATACCCGGCGTGGTGAAGACAAGGTAGGGAGATCTTCAGGGGCTTAGTGTTAGGTTTATTTAAGGGGGGTTTGGGTTAGATTAGGGGTATGTGGGTGGTGGGTTGTAATGTTGGGGGGGGTATTGTATGTTTTTTTTTTACAGGCAAAAGAGCTGTTTTCTTTGGGGCATGCCCCGCAAAAGGCCCTTTTATGGGCTGGTAAGGTAAAAGAGCTTTACAATTTTAATTTTAGAATAGGGTAGGGCATTTTTTTATTTTGGGGGGCTTTGTTATTTTATTAGGGGGCTTAGAGTAGGTGTAATTAGCTTAAAATTGTAATATTTTTCTAATGTTTGTAAATTATTTTTTTATTTTTTGTAACTTAGTTCTTTTTTTATTTTTTGTACTTTAGTTAGTTTATTTAATTGTATTTATTTGTAGGTATTTGTATGTAATTTATTTATTGATAGTGTAGTGTTAGGTTTAATTGTAACTTAGGTTAGGATTTATTTTACAGGTAATTTTGTAATTATTTTAACTAGGTAGCTATTAAATAGTTATTAACTATTTAATTGCTATTGTACCTGGTTAAAATAAATACAAAGTTGCCTGTAAAATAAATATTAATCCTAAAATAGCTACAATATAATTATTATTTATATTGTAGCTATATTAGGGTTTATTGTACAGGTAAGTATTTAGCTTTACAGGGAGTGCAGAATTATTAGGCAAATGAGTATTTTGACCACATCATCCTCTTTATGCATGTTGTCTTACTCCAAGCTGTATAGGCTCGAAAGCCTACTACCAATTAAGCATATTAGGTGATGTGCATCTCTGTAATGAGAAGGGGTGTGGTCTAATGACATCAACACCCTATATCAGGTGTGCATAATTATTAGGCAACTTCCTTTCCTTTGGCAAAATGGGTCAAAAGAAGGACTTGACAGGCTCAGAAAAGTCAAAAATAGTGAGATATCTTGCAGAGGGATGCAGCACTCTTAAAATTGCAAAGCTTCTGAAGCGTGATCATCGAACAATCAAGCGGTTCATTCAAAATAGTCAACAGGGTCGCAAGAAGCGTGTGGAAAAACCAAGGCGCAAAATAACTGCCCATGAACTGAGAAAAGTCAAGCGTGCAGCTGCCAAGATGCCACTTGCCACCAGTTTGGCCATATTTCAGAGCTACAACATCACTGAAGTGCCCAAAAGCACAAGGTGTGCAATACTCAGAGACATGGCCAAGGTAAGAAAGGCTGAAAGACGACCACCACTGAACAAGACACACAAGCTGAAACGTCAAGACTGGGCCAAGAAATATCTCCAGACTCATTTTTCTAAGGTTTTATGGACTGATGAAATGAGAGTGAGTCTTGATGGGCCAGATGGATGGGCCCGTGGCTGGATTGGTAAAGGGCAGAGAGCTCCAGTCCGACTCAGATGCCAGCAAGGTGGAGGTGGAGTACTGGTTTGGGCTGGTATCATCAAAGATGAGCTTGTGGGGCCTTTTCGGGTTGAGGATGGAGTCAAGCTCAACTCCCAGTCCTACTGCCAGTTTTTGGAAGACACCTTCTTTAAGCAGTGGTACAGGAAGAAGTCTGCATCCTTCAAGAAAAACATGATTTTCATGCAGGACAATGCTCCATCACACGTGTCCAAGTACTCCACAGCGTGGCTGGCAAGAAAGGGTATAAAAGAAGAAAATCTAATGACATGGCCTCCTTGTTCACCTGATCTGAACCCCATTGAGAACCTGTGGTCCATCATCAAATGTGAGATTTACAAGGAGGGAAAACAGTACACCTCTCTGAACAGTGTCTGGGAGGCTGTGGTTGCTCCTGCACGCAATGTTGATGGTGAACAGATCAAAACACTGACAGAATCCATGGATGGCAGGCTTTTGAGTGTCCTTGCAAAGAAAGGTGGCTATATTGGTCACTGATTTGTTTTTGTTTTGTTTTTGAATGTCAGAAATGTATATTTGTGAATGTTGAGATGTTATATTGGTTTCACTGGTAAAAATAAATAATTGAAATGGGTATATATTTGTTTTTTGTTAAGTTGCCTAATAATTATGCACAGTAATAGTCACCTGCACACACAGATATCCCCCTAAAATAGCTAAAACTAAAAACAAACTAAAAACTACTTCCAAAAATATTCAGCTTTGATATTAATGAGTTTTTTGGGTTCATTGAGAACATGGTTGTTGTTCAATAATAAAATTAATCCTCAAAAATACAACTTGCCTAATAATTCTGCACTCCCTGTAAATAGGAATAATTTATTTAATAAGATTTAATTTATTTAGTTAGATTTAAATTATATTTAACTTAGGGGGGTGTTAGGGTTAGGGTTAGAGTTAGATTTAGGGGTTAATACAGTTATTAGAGTAGCGGCGAGGTCCGGTCGGCAGATTAGGGGTTAATAATTGAAGTTAGGTGTCGGCGATGTTAGGGAGGGCAGATTAGGGTTTAATACTATTTATTATAGGGTTTTTGAGGCGGGAGGGAGGCGGATTAGGGGTTAATATATTTATTATAGTAGCGGTGAGGTCCGGTCGGCAGATTAGGGGTTAATTATTGTAGGTAGGTGGTGGCGATGTTGGGGGGGCAGATTAGGGGTTAATAATTATAATATAGGGGTCGGCGGTGTTAGGGGCAGCAGATTAGGGGTACATAGGTATAATGTAGGTTGCGGCGGTGTACGGAGCGGCAGATTAGGGGTTAAAAGTGTAATGCAGGGGTCAGCGATAGCGGGGGCGGCAGATTAGGGGTTAATGAGTGTAAGGTTAGGGGTGTTTAGACTCGGGGTACATGTTAGGGTGTTAGGTGCAGACTTAGGAAGTGTTTCCCCATAGGAAACAATGGGGCTGCGTTAGGAGCTGAACGCTGCTTTTTTGCAGGTGTTAGGTTTTTTTTTCAGCTCAAACTGCCCCATTGTTTCCTATGGGGGAATCGTGCACGAGCAATTTTTTTTAAGCTGGCCGCGTCCGTAATCACCGCTGGTATTGAGAGTTGCAGTGGCGGTAAATTATGCTCTACGCTCCTTAATTGGAGCCTAACGCAGCCCTTCTGTGAACTCTAAATACCAGCGGTATTTAAAAGGTGCGGGGGAAAAAAAGCATGTGTAGCTAACGCACCCCTTCTAACGCAAAACTCCAAATCTAGGTGTATGTTAAGAAATGTTTTCATGAGTCTTATCTCAAGGGTTAATAAATACAACCTTATTCACTGTAAGATGTTATTCTAACATAAAAACTGTAAATAGAACTATGATATTCACACTACTATTATAATATGCAATATCAATCATTCAGACCTAAATTCTGATTGAAATGTTGTATGACAAACATCATATATGCATATATTTTGATCGTTATAGACACTAGGATAAGGCAAAGGTAATGAAAAGCTTCAGTTAGAAGCCCAAATTTCAATCCAAAGCGGTTTTGGGACTCATAGTGCAGTTTGTATGGTAATTCACTTGAATTTCACTTAGCGTGCTCAGTGCTCTTTTCTATAGCAGTTGTAATCCAAGATGTATTCCAGGCTATTATATAGCCACTTAGAGAAAGGCAAAGAAAAGCAGTATGTGTGTGTAGTACTTAACGGTCAGTTTCAACAGCAAATCCAACACCTAATGCTTCTTACCAGACCTCTGATATGGTAAACTTCGCTTATCTCCTCAGTATAGCCACAAATCGTGACAGACTTCTCGCTATTATTAATACTTACTGCTGACGTGTGGAATTTAAGCAGCTTTAGTACAGCTTCTCCACTGTCAGTGATTTTGGGTAGTCACATGACTTTGTACCAATCAGATATCCGGAATCTCAGTTTTGGCTCCAAATTTAAAAGTGCAAAAGTTAGTAGTAGCGGTTATAGACTTATTATCTGTTGATTTCAGTAAGTCTATTTTAGCAAGTCTCCTTTCTACGCGTTTCGGCAGGTTCTGCCTTTATCAAGATGACTTGTCTCTGTTCCTGTGGGTCTATTTATACTCCCTTTCTTTATTGGCTGCCTCCTTTTCTTAAAGGCTCAGTTTCAGATTTCTTAAAGGTACATTGCAACAAAATGGACTGTGGTTTTAATTTCTTTTTCGTTTAAGCATTTGTCTGGCTCAGTTTACAATATATCGGTAGTTAGACAGTGCAAAAGATGTTAAATTATGTTACAATATTTTCAATATATTTGCATATGTTGTTTGTATCTGTGACATTTATCTCTTATTTGAAAATGTCTGGAAAAATAAAATAAAAATATAATAAAAATATATACAGTATACGTATCTCAGAGTTAAAAAATAATGGTATTCGGGATATTTGGATCTTTTCTGTAGTATACAATCTCTCTATCTATTGCACTAAACATACTTATATACAATCTTTATGAAAAAATTATAAAAAATATTAAAATATATGTCCATATGGGAATATATAACATTTTCATATATAAAAGTAGTTTTTTTATATTTCAGTTAAAAGAGTTTAGGTCTAACTCCGCATTAAGACCCCCTGGTGTCAGTGAAGCAAAATTAAAAATAAGTTCAGCTTCTGTGTGTAATAATTGTTTTGTGATGTTTCCTCCTCTTTTAAGTGTCCCCTTTTTTACACCCCAATACATAAGACCTTCTGTCTTCTGGCCATTAATATCCTTAAAGTGCTTTGAGAAGAGGTGGTCTTCAAAACCCCACTCAATGTTTAACAAGTGTTAGCTGATCCTATCTTTCAGGGGGCGCCCAGTTTGTCCCAATAACTGTTTTTTACATGGCATTGGATAATATACACAACATTAGAATCTCAACACCTTATGGTATCTTTTATCGTTAATTTAAAATCTGAGTCTGTAGATTCTACTGTTTTGCATCTTTTGCTGAACTTACAAGCTTTACATTTGTGGCATGGATAAAAACCTTCTAGTCTATTGCCCTCTATATCTCTATTAAATTGGCTATCTTGTTTTTTTTATATTCACTCGGAGCTAGTATTGATTTCAGCGTTTTCACTCTCTTGTATATAATCTTTGGTTTTTCTTCTGTGATCTCATTAAGAATAGGATCTTTTTGAACCAGGTGCCAGTGTTGATAAAGTATCTTCTTAATCAGTTTATGGTCTGAACTATACTGTGTTATAAAGGCTGTGTCAAAATGTTGTTCATTCTTATTTTACTTTTATGCTCCTTTGGTTTCATTAGAGTTTCTCTTACAGTGTTTTCTGAGCTTAACATTGCTTCTGAAATAAGTTCTTCATTATATCCCCTTTCTAAAAAATCTATCTTTGAGTATTGCAGCCTGTATGTTATAATCACTGATGTCTGAACAGTTTTTCCTAAGTCTCATAAACTGACCTTTAGGTACATTTATTTTCCATTGGTCATAGTGACAGCTCTCGTAATGGATGTAGTTGTTGGAGTCTACTTGTTTAAAAAATGTCTTTGTCTTAATAGTATTATCTACTATCTCTATGGTAATGTCTAAAAAATGAATGCTCTGTCTGCTATACTCGTATGTAAACGTCAGTCCCAATGCATTCTTATTTAGGTCTTCCATAAACATATTTAGTAATTCCTCACCTCCTGTCCATATGATAAACATATCGTCAATATACCTCTTGAAGAGTACGAGGTTTGCGCTCCATTGTGTGTCCATAATATGTGCTTGCTCGAATCTCACCATAAAGAAGTTTGCATAACTGGACACAAACCTCGTACCCATCGCAGTTCTTTTTGTTTGGAGGAAGAATTCTCAGTTAAAACAAAAATTTAAAAAAGTTTAAAATGAAATTAATACATTGTAAAATAAAATCTGTCTGAGTGGTAGGGGTATTCTTATCCGTATGGAGATACAATTTAGTTGATTCCAGGCCTAATGCGTGTGCAATGTTAGTGTATAAGGAACTCACATCACATGTGACTAACATAAGGTTGTTTTGCCATGATATATCTTTCAATTCATTTAGAAATTGAGTTGAGTCTTTCAAATATGATGGTATGGCTATAACATAATTTGCATAAATAAAAAGAGAGAAGCTCTCAACCTGAGAACGAACAATAGCGTAATAGCTTGTTCTGTGGCTAGTTACTACCCAAGAAACAGCCTCTTTTTGCTCAACATGTGCCTTTCACAGAGAAGAACTTTCCTAAAGCATATCAGTCTGATCTTGACTTCATAGTACAGTCCAGCCCCGAAATACCAGGCAATCCCTCTCTGAACTAGAGAAACGGGCAAAACCCCAGACGTACGTTTTGGCCTATTGTGGGCCTCGTCAGTGAGGTGCAGCCATATCTCTCTAGGCACACTGAGCAATGGGTCCACGTCTGGATTCCTGCATCACACTTAGGGAGACTTCCGCAAGTGTCATAATTTGCATAAATAAAAAGAGAGAAGCGCTCAACCTGAGAACGAACAATAGCAAAATAGCTTGTTCTATGGCTAGTTACCACCCAAGAAGCAGCCTCTTTTTGCTCAACATGTGTCTTTCACAGAGAAGAACTTTCCTGAAGCATATCAATCTGATCTTGACTTCACAGTACAGTCCAGCCCCGAAAATTCCAGGCAATCCCTAAGTGTGATGCAGGAATCCAGACGTCGACCCATTGACCAGTGTGCCTAGAGGGATATGTCTGCACCTCACTGACGAGTGCCACAATAGGCCGAAATGTACAACTGGGGTTTTGCCTGTTTCTGTCGTTCAGAGAGGTATTGCCTGGTATTTCGGGGCTGGACTGACGAGGCCCACACTAGGCCGAAACGTACGTCTGGGGTTTTGCTGTTTCCCTTGTTCAGAGAGGGATTTCCTGGTATTTCTGGGCTGGACTGCACTGTTAAGTCAGGATCAGACTGATATGCTACAGGAAAGTTCTTCTCTGGGAAAGGCACATGTTGAGCAAAAAGAGGCTGCTTCTTGGGTGATAACTAGCTATAGAACAAGCTATTATGCTATTGTTCGTTCCCAGGTTGAGCGCTTCTCTCTTTTAATTTATGCAAATCATGATGCTTAATGAAGTCTCCCTAAGTGTGATGCGGGAATCCAGATGTGGACCCGTTGCTCAATGTGCCTAGAGGGATATGGCTGCACCTCACTAACGAGGCCCACACTAGGCCGAAATGTACGTCTGGGGTTTTGCTGTTTCCCTTGTTCAGAGAGGGATTGCCTGGTGTTTCAGGGCTGGACTGTACTGTTAAGTCAGGATCAGACTGATATGCTACAGGAAAGTTCTTCTCTGTGAAAGGCACATGTTGAGCAAAAAGAGGCTGCTTCTTGGGTGGTAACTAGCCATAGAACAAGCTATTATGCTATTGTTCGTTCCCAGGTTGAGCACTTCTCTCTTTTAATTTATGCAAATTATGACGCTTAGGGAAGTCTCCCTAAGTGTGATGCGGGAATCCAGACGTGGACCCGTTGCTCAATGTGCCTAGAGGGATATGGCTGCACCTAACTGACGAGGCCCACACTAGGCCGAAATGTACGTCTGGGGTTTTGCTGTTTCCCTTGTTCAGAGAGGGATTCCCTGGTATTTCGGGGCTGGATTGCACTGTTAAGTCAGGATCAGACTGATATGCTACAGGAAAGTTCTTATCTGTGAAATGCACATGTTGAGCAAAAAGAGGCTGCTTCTTGGGTGGTAACTAGCCATAGAACAAGCTATTATGCTATTGTTCGTTCCCAGGTTGAGCGCTTCTCTCTTTTAATTTAAGGTTATAACATAAGGTTGCAGGAAATTGTCAACATATTGGGATAAGTTTGAGGTTAGAGAATTGATTCCTGAGATAATAGGTCTTCCAGGTGGTTTACTGAGGGACTTATGTATTTTAGGAAGATAGTAGGATATTAGAGTTATGGGGTGCATCATTTTGAGAAAGTGTAATTCTTTTTTGTTAATAATTTGTTCTTTTTTAGCATTAAAAAGCAATATGACTAAGTTCATAGTGAATGTCTTAATAAGGTTAGTTCTAAGTCTACTATAGGTTTCTGTGCAGGGATAGGCACGAACCAAGGCTGTGGCGGACATTTTCCAAAGTAAAGACCTTAGTGAAGGACACCAAGGTACATTTCAATTTAAAAACATCATTATATAGTGCTGAGTGTTATTATACTGATGCAGAAACCACTGATCCTATAACCAGCCCTCCTCTGGCTATACTCATGTGCCAGTGTCACTTCTGTGTCTTTGTATAGAGCTTGGTGTTATTATACAGATGCAGATACAAATCCAGTATTTCACTCAGGCTTTATTTATTTATTTATTCCATAACTTATCACCCAATATCGCTAGCAGTCTCTTGACAAACCACTAACTTTATTCACACTACATATTCACCCTTTCCTATTATTTAACCAGAAAGAAAATATATACTAAGATTGTAAGTCACAACCTTAGTATAGCTATTCTTTCTAATTAAATACAACTTATAAAAAACCTCAGGTGCTGGTTAAAGTGCTTTACCTTTGCATATAAAGCTCCAAGGACACAGTGGCAGCTTGATTCTTGAATCTTCCCTCTCTCTCAGTCTCATTCAGAGTCATTTTCCCGGTACTAAGCACGTGGCGCCACGTGTGTCAAGGAGGAGTCAGGACCAGCATTCTTCTGTCCTACTCCTCCCTCCCCGCAGAAAAATGGGCGCTGGACACTGCAAGGGCCAGTCACAGAAACCAGTGTCCATGTACGGACACCTTGCCTATCCCTGTTTCTGTGTTGTTTAGAAGGCGATATGCTTCTTCTAGATAGTCTACAGTATCAAGTATTACCTGTCCTCCGCCCTTGTCCGCTGCTTTAATGATGGATTATATAATATGATTATATTTATAATGACGGACTATATAATAGCCTGGAATACATCTTGGATTACAACTGCTATATAAAAGAGCACTGAGCACGCTAAGTGAAACTTAAGTGAATTACCATACAAACTGCACTATGAGTCCCAAATCCGCCTTGAATTGAAATTTGGGCTTCTAACTGACGCTTTTTAATACCTTTGCCTTATCCTAGTGTCTATAACGGTCGAAATATATGCTCTGTGGTTGATGTTTGCCATACAACATTTCAATCAGTATTTAGGTCTGAATGATTGATATTGCGTATTGTAATAGTGTGAATAATGAATATCATACTTCTATTTACAGTTTTTATGTTAGTATAACTTCTTACAGTGAATAAGGTTGTATTTATTAACCCTTGAGATAAGACTCACAAACACATTAACATAGTACCTTTTAGATAAAACACATCCCTTTTTTGAGTAGTGGTTTAAGGTAGTTTGTTTATACGTTGTGGCTACAACTTCTTTTTAGGTAATTGTTTGGAGTTATCTTTATATGTTTCATTTGATCTGATTTACATATGTGTTTTTATTTTATTTTATGTTATTTTTTTTATCTGTTTATTACATATTGCAATTTTTTTTAATATATCTTACTTGGAATTGTCTCCCTCTATTAATACAAATCTTCCAGCTCCCACCAGAGTGCCACTCATATCTTCCTTTTTTAACTGTTTCCTAACTGTGTTAAAGAGAATCACGGTATATTTTTGAGTGTGAGAGGTTCAGATAAGTGTCTAAGATAAAACCTCCTATATTCTAAATTTATTCAAAAGAACCTCCTAGCACACAAACTCCTTTGTCTCATAATAACAACAATAACTTACTCTTCCATTTCCCCCAGTGCAATTAACCCTAACCACAAACCTCATCAGCACATTGTTCCCATTTCCTTAAAATGAACTCCTCAACTACATATACACTAGCATAAGCACCCACTTTAGTCACTTTTAATGATGCGCCACTCATGTGCACAACAAACAACTCGCCCCTGCACCATATTTTTTCACTGATATTATGTTTGGGACATTTTTTTTTTGCCCCCACCATGGAGAAATTTCTGTGGATGGCCATAACCCATACCCTTTTAAAAAACTTATGGTATCCTGCAGTACCCACCCCATGGCACTTCCTAGCGACTCCACAGCATGAAGGATTGACAACCAGTATATGCAAATACACTTTAGGGGTGTTGACCTGGAGACTTCTTGCACTCTTAGGGGTCAATTTATTAATGGCCGAATTGGGCCAATTCACCCTGTTTCTGCATGAGCCGTTAGGTTCGCCGGAAACAGGAGTTAAGAAGCAGCAGTCTATAGGCCGCTGCTCCTTAACTCATACGCCACCTCTGAGGCTGCGTACAGCAATCCGCCCGATCCTATACGATTGGGCTGATTGACACCCCCTGCTAGTGGCCGATTGGCTGCGAATCTGCAGGGGGCGATAATGCACTAGCAGTTCACTAGAACTGCTTGTGCAATGCTTAATATGGACAGTGTATTCTGTCAGCATTCAGCGATGTCTGGCGGACATGATACGCTATAGCGTTTCATGTCCGCCAGACTTTAATAAACTGACCCCTTAAAGTCTCTTCTAGGGAATCCATAACCCAGGGCAGTTGTGAAGAAGAGCAATTATTGAGGTTGTAGGTTAATTTAGTACTTGGGGTCTAAGGCCAGGTTATTATAGATGAAGGGGTTTCTTTAATCTATGTGGGTCGTTTTAGGCACTGGGTGGGTTATTTGTGGCTTTGGGGTAAGCTTGCATTTGGGGAATGTGTAGGAGTATTATCAGTAATTCATGTTTACCATCTAATTGCCGCAACATAGTTTACAAAGTTGTGATCAAATTATATAACTTAGTAGTAATTGCTGTTTTATTATTTATATACAGGTGCCTCAAGAAAAATGAAGAGGATATGAAAAATAATGTGTTAACTTTAAAAACACCGCCTGAGAAGAAAAAAAGCTGCTGTTTTTAAAGGAGGGTTGACATATGTGAAACTTTGTGGGTTATAGCAGGATGTATAGGCTCAATTCTGTCTTGTGCTTTGGTATCGACTTTTTGTGAAGAAATATGACGCATGAAGTGTAAACTGGTACATGGTGCATTCAGATCTTTAAGCACTTATAATAAGTAATGAATTGGTGCTTTTATCCTTAGTACCTCATTTACATCAATCTCCCCAATCACACACTTAAAGGGACATATATGTTTTTGATTATTTTTTTTCACTGCATCAGAAAGTGGGCATTTTGAAATTGTTGTTTTTTTTTTTTTAGAAGAAACGTTGCTGTACTAATAGAAAACTATTTTTTTATACTGAGACTTGCAAGGCATCAGTCCTTAAGGCACAGTTGTGCACAGATATCTACTGTTATTTTCAAAATAAAGCTTTATTTACATACAAAAAAAATGTAAAACCTGTTCAAAAAGGTGTCTTTTATATGCATGATAAAAAAATAAGTTTTCTTACCATTTAAGTATCAGGGTTTTCATTATAATAAGGTAAACATTATGCTGGCGTATGCTCGCGCTCACCTTTTCCAGGAGAGCGCACCAGCATTTTTAATATGCACACAGCACAGGAATGCACTTTAAAATATATATTTTTAGAGTGAGCGCTAACTTGCTCTGGATACCTACAGAAAGAAAGTCAGATGGCAGGGAATTCTTTTTCCAAGGCGCTTGGTTCTTTCATTTGTTCCTGAGTTGCATGCCAAGGACGCGATCCGATATAGATCGTAGTTTTCGGCGCAAGCGAGGTAACCCGCGTCCCCCGCAGTTTCAGCTCGCAACTCGAGCTATCCAATATTCAGCGCCGTCAGATGCTAAACTGGCGTAAGTCAGAAAAACCGACGAGCAGGCAAAATGTGCGCAAATACACCTTTTAGTCGTCGCAACTACTTGCGCCTGTATTTTGTTCACGTAAAGTCTCAATAAAGTGTAGTTTTATGCAAATTAGCCTACGACTCGTAAAAAATAACGCCAGTTCTAAGAGATGCGCCACGTAATGACGAGATTCAAAAATCATACTTAAACACCTGCGCAGCCGCCATTTCTTTAGTGTGTTTGGTTGGTTCTTGGAGCTACAGCACACTACAGCGAGTAGAGAGATTAGTGGTAAGAGTAGTGAGAAAGGAGCATTTCATCAAGTTAGTTAGGTCGGATTGTTGGATTGTTAAGCCAGTACATTTACTTACACTTTTTTTCATATTGCACACATTTTGCATACACACATATACAAAATACACAACACTTTTTTTTGATAACACCCAACACTTTTTATTTATCTTTTACAGTTTGAAAGGCTGAGTGTCTGGTTGTGATTGTGTGTGATTGAAGTGGGAGTGAGTGTGAGTGTGTGTAGTGTGAGGATGTCAGGGAGAGCTAGGGCTGGGGGGAGGAGGGAAGGGGAGTCGCAGGGAGAGGATTATGGACAGGAGGAGCAGCAGGGTCCCCGTCAGGGAGTGAGCGGAGTGGGGAGAGGGAGAGCCAGAAGAGAGGATGGGAGTGGGGTTGCCCCAAGGCCAGGCACACTGAGAAGAGGGATAGAGGGTGCACATGGGGATAGAAGGGGGGAGGAGGGAGAGGATAGGGAGGAACCCACACCAGGGACATCCCAGGGAGGGAGCCAGGCAGCCCAGGACGAGGAGCGTATGAGGTGTCCGAATTTCAGTTTTGCCGAAAACCTTGCTCTAGTCCAGGCTGTCCTGGAGAACCATAATGCCCTCTTTGGACAAGAGAAGGGCAAAGGAGTTGCCCGTAGGTGTAAAGATGCTTGGCAGAAGGTGGTGGAGGCCGTCAATGGTGTGTCCCAACAGAGGAGGAATGTAGATGGCCTAAAGAAGAGGTGGAATGATTGCAAGAGGAGAGTCAAGGAGAGGATGGGCCAGGAAGCAATGTCCCAGAGGGCAACAGGAGGTGGGCCTCACTATGAGGCGGAATACAATGAGTGGCAGGAGCTCATTCGTAGGTCCCTGAGCCTCACAGCAGTCCGTGGACTTCCAGGGGCTCGTGACTCAGGGACTGCAACATCAGCACAGCATGCTGGTGAGTAACATCCCACACACTAGTATTATATGTATTTGAGTTATAACATCCTATATTGTCACACATTCATGTACACAATGAGGATCATGGTATTTTGCTTACTAACAACTAAATATACAATGAGATTTAACATTAAAGGGACATGAAACACAAAGAATTTATTTCATTATTCAGATAGAGAATACAGTTTTAAACAACATCCAAATTTACTTCCATTATCTATTTTTAATTATTATTTTGATAATCTTAGTTTATTAAATATCAATGCACATGGGTGAGGCAATCACACGAGGCATTGATGTACAGCCACCAATCAGCAGCTTCTGAGCCTATCTAGAAATGCATTTCAGCTAAGAATATCAAGATAATGAAGCATATTAGCTACTGGAAGTAAATTACAAGTTTTTTAAAATTCCATGCTTGGCTAGCTGAATCATGAAATAATAAATATGGGTTGCATGTCCATTTAATGCTACTTAACACATTGAAAATCATGATATGAGGTCGAATAGTGAAATACTAACATGTCTCAGAGTAACACAGGCCACAAGCTACATGTAGACCTTTCAGTAAATGGACACCATAGTCATCACAACCATAGTGTCACTTAAAGAACACATTTTCTCCATCACTGACATGTACACAGAACTATTGTATGAAACACATACATGTATACTTTGCATATTAAAAACCCTCATATCACAAATCTCAATGTGCACATGCATGTTATAGAGTTTGACATGAGAATGTGGATAGGCCCTAGCATGTACATTGTATGCCCACATGGATAGATATCTGACTGTACTAATCCCTCTCATCATTTGACTCCTCCACAGAACCTCCAGTCACCAGGGTGCCTACGCCCATGAATCCCCCAACACCGGATCAAACTATATGTCCACCTCAACCACCGGTACAGATAATACAGCAGGAGTATGCCAGGCATGACATGGCTTGGACTGCCTCAATAGAGAATCCAAATATCATGCCGCCTGCATTACAGGAGGATACCTGGCAGGAGCCCTGGCCCGAGGAATATTCCTTTGGCTTGGAGGGGGAGCCCCGCCAGCCCCGAAGGGTAGATGTATTTAGCCCCCCACAAGAATATCATGGCACTACACGATTATACCAGCAGGCTGAGTGGATGCACACCAGCGGCCATTGGGACTATCGGTCCATCCCGACATCGGTACCATCATCATCAGTTGGAAGGGCTCCACCAACTGAAATCCATCGCCCTGCACCTCCAGCTCATATTCCTGTGCCTGCACCTCCAGCTGAGCTTTCTGTACCTGCACCTCCAGCTGAGGTTTTTGTTCCTGCACCTCCAGCTGAGGTTTTTGTTCCTGCACCTCCAGCTGAGGTTATTGTTCCTGCACCTCCAGCTGAGGTTATTGTTCCTGCACCTCCAGCTGAGGTTATTGTTCCTGCACCTCCAGCTGCGGTTATTGTTCCTGCACCTCCAGCTGAGGTTTTTGTTCCTGCACCTCCAGCCGAGATTCCTGTGCCTGCACCTCCAGCTGAGGAACACGAAATTGAAACAGTGCCGATTGTCCCTGCTGCTGAAGATCCCATGGATCAATTGAGTTCCGCCATGGGTGACGAATATATCTCACTACAGAGGAGGCAAACATTGACATGTGAGACTCTAACGGCAACGTGTCAAAGAATGCAGAGGGAACAACACAGGTTCCATAGGAGCCAACAGCGTTTGCAACAGAGATCAAATGAGCTGCAAAGGGACATGGCAGCATCTGTAACAGCTATGGTCCAAAACCAAAACCAAATGCTGCGAGTCATATCGGACATGCAAATACAGAGTGACCAAAGATGGAGGGAACAGAACCAACTGTTGGGGGTTTTGGTGGAGCATTTCACCCACCAGCAGGACATCGCATCAAGCATCTCCTCTGTGACCAGCACTCCTACTGGATCCACACAACCCAGGAGAGGCAGAAGACCCACTCCAGGCCCCTCATCTAAGAGGCCTAAAAGAAAATAAATATTATTCTATTTCATTGAAAATCTTGTCCTCTGTTATTTACTATCTAATTGTCATCCACATCCATGTGAGGTGTGTTTTAGTACAGTAATATTGGTAAAACATATAATAATACCTGTGTTGAAATGGACCAAAAAGGTATTATTATAATGTTTATGACATATTCCTGCTCAATAAACAACATCACATGGTTGTGTCTCAACGGTACATATAGTAATATTCACTTCTAAGATGTACATCAAGGTTTCTCACATCCAATATAAATTGACACGTTGGTATATATAACTAATAATGTATTTAAAGAAGGTGTGAACATAAGGTATAAATATCCATTATCCTCATTCTTAATGATAGTGAACTAAACATGAATTAAACAAATGATAAATATACAGTAATTAGGGTTGTTAAAGGGACATGAAAGCTAATTTTTTCCTTCATGATTTTGAAAGAGAAGATAATTCCAAAAAGAAATTATAATTTCATTCTATTATTTATGTTGCTTCATTCTATTGATATTCTTTGCTGAAAACCATATCGAGATATGCTTGGTAGCTGATGATTAGTAGCTGTATATAGATTTTTTCACTGTGTGCATTGCTATGTCTTCATTAAAGTATATCTAAATAAAAAATGAAAATAGGTAATTGATTTAAATTATAAGGTTTTTACAAATTATCTTCTCTATCCTTAATCATGAAACAATATGTTTGGGTATAGTGTCCCTTTAAGGGAAGGGGGTTGGGATGTAGTAGTTTCACTTACATGCAGTGGAAATCCAAAGTTTGAAATTCTGCAAGACATGATATATACACATGCAATGGTTGGTGAGGTACTGTCAAACATCATAATACATGTGAATGTTACGGTTTACTGTACTTATGAATAAGTAACTTACAGGTGAAGTATTCCCGGATGACATAATCCCTCACTTCATTCCCCCTCAGTGTCCCCCTGTCCACATCCTCAAGTACAGGAACCAGCTGCTGCTGCTGCTCTGGGTCAATGTCCCCCAACAAACGTGTGTCCACAGCAATGTTGTGTAGAATACAGCAAGCATTGACAATGGAACACACTTTGTTGGGGTTATACTGTAGTGCTCCGCCTGTAACATCCAGACACCTGAACCTGGTTTTTAATAGGCCAAAGCTCCTTTCAATGACATTCCTTGTTCTTATGTGTGCCTCCTGGTACCTGAGTTGTGGCTCCGTAATGGGGTGCACCAAGGGGGTTAATAGCCATGGTCTGCAGCCGTACCCTGCGTCACCTGTCATGTAACATATGTGTTTGGATTACTACAGGTACATCATGTGCTTTAAAGGGACACAACATGAATCACATATAAAAGATAGATTTAATAAAAACATTAATGGAAGTAATCAGGATAGTTTATTAAAATTAAAAGGCCTATCTGAATAATGGAAGTGCAATTTATACTAGACTGTCCATTTAATAAGAACCTGCAATTGTTAGCAGCTTGATAATTAACTTCGATTAGATCATTTTCTCCATTCTATAGATAACTTTTGATGACAAGCATATTAGATATGCTCAATAGCTGCTGATTGGTGGCTGCACATAGAAGCCTCATATGATTGGCTCATATATGTGAATTAGAAATTTAAAAAAAATAAGATATATAAAGAATGAATAAAATGATATAAGAGAAGTGAATTGTAATGCTGTTTAACATTGTATTCTCTATCTGAAACATGAGATGAAAATATGTGTTTAGTGTCCCTTTATTAGAAATATACAGACAGAATGAAGGTACTCACCAAGCAGCCATCCTCCCGAAAGTGTTCCATTTTCAAACATATTGAATAAGGAGGTCTGGCGCAGGATGTAGGAATCATGTGCACTCCCTGGGAAGCCTGCATACACATGTAAGAATTTCAGATTGGTATCGCAGACCATCTGGCAATTCAATGAGTGAAACCCTTTCCTGTTAATATAGAGGATTGTCTCCTCATGTGGGGCCACAATACGCACATGTGTGCAATCAATTGCCCCCATGACATTAGGAATACCCCCCAGTCGATAGAAGCCTTGTTTAAGACGGTTCCATTCCTGGGGGGTATGGGGGAAATGAATGTATCATTGTGTCTGGTTATCTAGAGCAGTCAGAACCTCCCCTAGAATCCTGGAGAAGGTAGACTGCACTAGGCCAGACACAAGCCCCTCTGTTGACTGGTATGAGCCAGTTGCCAGGAAGTGTACAACACACAACAGCTTCTGCATACCAGTCAGAGCTCGGTTCCTATACGCTTGAGGGTCAATTTCATCCTTCAACACCTCATATAGGTTAATGAGGCTTGCAGATGTCAAGCGATATTTTTCCCTGACCTCCACTTCTGTCATCCCAAACAAGGTGACCCTAACCCTGTGTACCCTTGGTGCTCTTCCCCTCTGCTGATGCCTTCGTCTTATAGGCCCTGCTGGCCTATGGGCAGCTGCAGCAACAGCAGCATGGGGAGCACCAGGAACAGGGACAACAGCAGGAGGAGCAGGGAGGGCAGCAGCAGCAGCTGGAGCAGGGACAGCTACAGTACCATGACCAGGGACCTCAGCAGCAGGGATACCATCCAAAACAGGGGCTTGTAGGGGTTCCAGCACCCCTTGTGCCCCACGACGCTGTCTGACTCTAAATGCAATATACTGCAAGGGAAACATGGTGGCTAATGAGGGTGTGCATTTGCAGGTGTTTTAAGGCTGCAGGTGAGAGGTTGTGCTGTTTGTGATTGGTTTGACACACTTGCAGGGGCAGGAATAATAAATGCTTTTAAGAGGTTAACTATTTGTGAACAAGCTGCTGCTATGTATATTGTTAGGCATGCATTTGTTATGCCTTCTGAGAGTTACGTTGGTTTCTAAGTCAGTGCAAGGGTACCTGCGCCTTCAATTTGTGGCGAGCTGAGAATGGAGTAGATTTTGTAAAATCTGCGCGCGTAAGTCCTTACGCCGTATATTGGATAGCAAATTGCGCGTGTTTTGTATGTCAGTCTATGGGCCAAAAAACTAGGGGCGACGCCAGAAATCTACGCGCGTAACTTCTAGCTATATAGGATACCAAATCCGCACAATTATTGGCGTTGCCGGCTTTTGCGGGCGACGATTTTTATCGGATCGACCCCCAAGGGAGAGACAGCATCTGTCAGAGCAGCAGTCAGGTAGGAAAAGAGTGCCTTGTTCCTTAAATTGTTTTATTTTCCTATGTAATTAAATGTTCGCCCCAGACTACTGGACGCTACATTTTTTCTCTCTATTCTACTCAATAGTGTAGTCCTGAGTTTCCAATCATTTTTCAGCGTGTGTGTCTGCTCACAGCCCCATTAATGCTTTAGAGCAGTGCTGGCAGGGCTGTTACAAGAAATACTAATTTAATGTAAGTGCGAGCGGACATGATACGATGTAGCGTATCATGTCCACTGCAAATCGATACGCTGTCGGCATTTATCATTGCACCAGCAGTTTTTGTGAACTGCTGGTGCAATGCCGCCCCCTGCAGATTCGCGGTCAACAGGCCGCTAGCAGGGGGTGTCAATCAACCCGATCGTATTCGATCGGGTTGATTTCTGTCCGCGGCCTCAGAGCAGGCGGACAAGTTATGGAGCAGCGGAAACAGGGGCATCAAGCTCCATACAGAGCTTGATAAATTGGCCCCATAGAGGATAATACTTTGGAGTACATTAGTGCATTCTGTGTATCTCTCTGTGTGAGAGAGTGTATCTGTGTGTAACTCTGTGTGTGAGAGTGTATCTGTGTGTAACTCTGTGTGTGAGAGTGTATCTGTGTGTAACTCTGTGTGTGAGAGTGTGTCTCTGTGTGTGTGTTACTGCTTTTAAATACTTAATTTATTTATATAAAGACATACAGTAAGTGCATATGAAACAGAAAAATGAGCTGCAGTCAACATACAATCAGATTAATTTGAGATATTTTAGTATGTTTTCCTCTTAATGGGTGATGTGATTCCCCCACATTCCAGGAGATAATGCGTGTCCCCATGTTTGGTTTTGTCTGTTGATGTTTAGCTGCAGGGGTTGCTAGTTGGTGTACTGTAGGTTTAATTCCACTAGTTGTCATTGTGTGTGGCCTAGATAGCTTGTGTAATGGGGTGACAGTACTTACAGTTCGGCACCCTGGGGACTCTCTTTGGGAGGGTCTGTAGGCAATTTGGCTGGCAGTGGACAAATCTCTTCTATTGTAGGAAACAGCACAAAGTAAATTAACAGTTTAAAGTTAGTGCAATTGTACAACAATAAGTGCAGGTGAACTTTATCAACTTTATCAACAGTGCAAGGTGTCTCCCCCCCCCCTCTCCCCCCTCCCCCCCCCCCCACACTTTCAAAAGGATATAGCATTTCCACTGTTTCTATTTACAATGGGTTTGTAAAAAGTAATCCGTCTACTGCATATTGATTATCACTATTAACGGTCAGCAACCAGGGTAAGATAGAAAAAGTGCATAGGGTCTCTGTACTTTCAGGTCTCTGCTTCTTCTATGCGGTCTTCATCTTTTTGGTTTCTATTCCGGAGGTTCTATGTGACTTGGAGTTGTTTGGTTGAGTCAAAGAACTTCAGGCCCTGTGTCATCTGTATCTTTAGTCACGTCGGGTATAGAAGCGATACCAATTCACCTCCCCTCACCGATAGGAGTTCCTTACAGTATGGAGAGAATTCTATGCGCCTCTTTGCTATTTCTATAGAGTAGTCCTGGAATAAGAGGATCAGTTTAACCTCCTAGGTCAGCTGTGGTTTTTGTCTGTAGGCCTTCAAGAGTGCCCCTTATCTTTGAAGTTTAAATATACAATACCCCCCAACATTACAACCCACCACCCACATACCCCTAATCTAACCCAAACCCCCCTTAAATAAACCTAACACTAAGCCCCTGAAGATCATCCTACCTTATCTTCACCACGCCGGGTATCACCGATCAGTCCAGAGGAGGCTCCGAAATCTTCATCCATGGATGTTCCGCGTCGGTGGGATGAAGATGGATCCGGAAGAAAGAAGATTGAAGATGCCGCTCTATAGAAGACTTCAGCCTGATGATGGACCTCTTCAGCGCCCGCTTGGATCAAGACTTCAGCCCGATGATGGACATCTTCAGCACCCGCTTGGATCAAGGCTTCAGCCCGATGATGGACCTCTTCAGCGCCCGCTTGGATCAAGACTTCAGCCCGATGATGGACCTCTTCAGCCAGACGATGGATGTCTTCAGCCCCCGCTTGGGCTTGGATGAAGATTTCGGAGCCTCCTCTGGACTGATCGGTGATACCCAGCGTGGTGAAGATAAGGTAGGAAGATCTTCAGGGGGGTAGTGTTAGGTTTATTTAAGGGGGGTTTGGGTTAGATTAGGGGTATGTGGGTGGTGGGTTGTAATGTTGGGGGGGGTATTGTATGTTTTTTTTTACAGGCAAAAGAGCAGAATTCTTTGGGGCATGCCCCGCAAAAGGCCCTTTTAAGGGCTGGTAAGGTAAAAGAGCTTTTCTATTTTTATTTTAGAATAGGGTAGGGCATTTTTTTATTTTGGGGGGCTTTGTTATTTTATTAGGGGGCTTAGAGTAGGTGTAATTAGCTTAAAATTGTTGTAATATTTTTCTAATATTTGTAAATTATTTTTTTATTTTTTGTAATTTAGTTCTTTTTTTATTTTTTATACTTTAGTTAGTTTATTTAATTGTATTTATTTGTAGGTATTTTATGTAATTAATTTATTGATAGTGTAGTGTTAGGTTTAATTGTAGATAATTGTAGGTAGTTTATTTAATTAATTTATTGATAGTGTAGTGTTAGGTTTAATTGTAACTTAGGTTAGGATTTATTTTACAGGTAATTTTGTAATTATTTTAACTAGGTAGCTATTAAATAGTTATTAACTATTTAATAGCTATTGTAGCTGGTTAAAATAAATACAAAGTTGCCTGTAAAATAAATATTAATCCTAAAATAGCTACAATGTAATTATTATTTATATTGTAGCTATATTAGGGTTTATTTTACAGGTAAGTATTTAGCTTTAAATAGGAATAATTTATTTAATAAGAGTTAATTTATTTCGTTAGATAAAAATTATATTTAACTTAGGGGGTGTTAGGGTTAGGGTTAGACTTAGCTTTAGGGGTTAATAAATTTATTAGAGTAGCGGTGAGGTCCGGTCGGCAGATTAGGGGTTAATACTTGAAGTTAGGTGTCAGCGATGTTAGGGAGGGCAGATTAGGGGTTAATACTATTTATTATAGGGTTATTGAGGCGGGAGTGAGGCGGATTAGGGGTTAATACATTTATTATAGTAGCGGTGAGGTCCGGTCGGCAGATTAGGGGTTAATAATTGTAGGTAGGTGGCGGCGACGCTGGGGGCAGCAGATTAGGGGTTAATAAATATAATATAGGGGTCGGCGGTGTTAGGGGCAGCAGATTAGGGGTACATAGGGATAATGTAGGTTGCGGCGGTGTACGGAGCGGCAGATTAGGGGTTAATAATAATATGCAGGGGTCAGCGATAGCGGGGGCGGCAGATTAGGGGTTAATAAGTGTAAGGTTAGGGGTGTTTAGACTCGGGGTACATGTTAGCTGAACGCTGCTTTTTTGCAGGTGTTAGGTTTTTTTTCAGCTCAAACGGCCCCATTGTTTCCTATGGGGAAATCGTGCACGAGTACGTTTTTTGAAGCTGGCCGTGTCCGTAAGCACCGCTGGTATTTAGAGTTGCAGTGGCGGTAAATCATGCTCTACGCTCCCTTTTTGGAGCCTAACGCAGCCCTTCTGTGAACTCTAAATACCAGCGGTATTTAAAAGGTGCGGTGAAAAAAAGCACGCGTAGCTAACGCACCCCTTTGGCCGCAGAACTCTAAATCTAGCCGACTGTGTTTTCCTCCAGCAGTGATCAGGGCCTCAGAACCTGTTCTGCGGCAAGATCACGGGCTGCACCACTTCTCGCTGACTCACAGACTTTGCAGCGGGGGAGCCGATGGTGTGACTCCTCTCGCTATGTTTCCAGATGGGGTTATGTTGTGCCCACCAAGCATGCAGGATTTGGGCTTGTATGTCGTGTGTTACTACTTTTATAATACTTCCAAATTTGACTATACTCAAGAATACTGTGCACACATTTTAGTCAATTGGCCAAAAATTGCACAGGTCAAAATGTTTGCACACACCGCTGTAAAAAATGAGAGGGAACATAGACTGGCATATCATATAACTTGTTTAAGTTGCATTATTTAGCTTCACAGACATAAATTAAATTGATTTAGAAAAAGTTATTTAAATTATGTAATATAAACTCAATATTATATTTTTGTGCAAATTTACATTTCTATATTTGACTGGAAACAAATGGCTTGTGGGCAGTTTTGATCTGGTCACTAGTCATGATACAAAGTATATATCAAGCCCACCAATTGAGCAGGGCACCAGCCATGGGCTCCAAACTTTTTTGGGGGGCAACACACTGTCATGCTAGTGCTGGGGTATAAAGAAACAGGGATAGGGACCAGACCAATACCCAAGCTGCCCCCATGGAATCAATCCCATGCTTTTTGTTGCCCCTTTCCATTTACTGTATGAGTAGGACTTTGAAACTGAGCAGTACCTGCCCCAGGATGGAGTCACTCCTCTTACAGGGGTTTGTTCACACTCCCCATCCTGTTGCTCCTGTCATTATGTGGCTGGGGCTCTGTCTTTGGTGATTACTTAGCTGCTCCAGGAAGGGAACCCCTGATGAGGTGGGTAAACTACATCCTTGTAAAGGCAGGTCTCAGACACAAGCTACCAAAGAGGTGTGCAGGCAGTGCAAAAAGGGATATTTGTCTCGGGTGTACCCCTCTCAGTGGTATCATTATGTGTTGGACTCAAACCTTCTTCAGCTGGGGGAGGTAGCCCTCTTGTCTGTAGGGTAAGACAGAAGGGGAGTATTTTGCATGCAATTATTTACTGAATCCCAACAACAGCAAAGACAGAGTGGCATCATAGCAACAAAATGAAATACAAATCATATCACTATGTAACAAACTCAAGGAACCCACTGTTCTTTGCAACATCACTTAGTAACAAGAGGAGACCCAAAACCAAGCAAAAAACAAGATTCACATAGGTTGAGCTTGAAGAAGAGAATTAGAGCAAATCTGGAACATTAACACTATATGTAACAGATGGACCAGTAAATCCAATAAATCCTATGCTGGAACATTAATTTCATAAGGAAAAGCTAAAGATATGAACCAGGAAATCCCAAAAGCTTGCCCTGAATAAAATAATGCAATAGTTAAGGCATATGAACTGTACGATACAAGAGAATTGGTATTCAGATTAAAACAATCTAGCAAGGAATAGTAGATACATTACAATACAATATAGACATGTAACCAAACTAAACCAACCAACAATAAACAAACTAACTAAAAACAATAGGAACAGAATATAAACAAGCTGATACTTCTCTGGTATACATTGTCTTAAAGGTACCATATGGAGGGTAATACTTGGCCCCTGTCTTTAATAAAAACTAGATTACTCAGTCACCAAGGCTAGAATAATCACCATTTTATTTTTTAAAGCAGAAAAATAAAAAAGTAAATAATTAAAACGATGATGCTGAAGGCATTTTCATCTTCTAGGTGAAACAATCCTACTTATCCTCTAGAGCAGTGTTTTTCAACCAGTGTGCCGAGGCACACTAGTGTGCCGTGAGAGATTCTCAGGTGTGCTGCGGCAGACTGACAACAGTGCGGGGGTGTTTGTGAATGAATGTCAATATGTCATGTATAGTTTGTAGGAGGCATGGCATGACAGCACAGTACAGTGTGTATATATATCCTGTATTAGGCTACAATGTGTGATTTTGTAAAATTTTGGGATGGTGGTGTGCCACAGGATTTTTTAATGTAAAAAAGTGTGCCACGGCAAAAAAAAGGTTGCAAATCACTGCTCTAGAGCTCCCAACACTATTTATGGGAGCAGGCCAAGAAAGCAACTGGAGTCAACTTGAGGAAATAGGGTCTATAAACAAACAGAGAAGTAAGTAAAACGCTTGATAATTATCTTGCTGTCCATTGCTTACTAGCACCCAGGAAGGGTTGGGATGAAGGGTATAAATTAAAAATCAACGTGGAGATCTTTTCCAGGGTAAAGAAAAAGGTACTGGGAACCCTTCTTAAAGGGACATGGTATCAAAAGGCTGAATCACTTGAAAGTGATGCAGCACATCTGTCAAAAGTTGACTAGAAAATATCACCTGAACATCTCCTGAACATTGTAAAGATATTTCACATTAAAATGTCCTCAGTAGCCACATCCTATTGTAAAGGGGCTTTTATAGTCTAATTAGGAGCATGCATCTGGCATTTCCATGCACAGTCACTTTATTCTCCTTTTTAGTATAAGGAAGTTTACTATGAAATCTTGCAAGATAATGATGAAATTCCATAAGACCATAGTAAAGTGTGAACTCAGTAGTGATGATGTTGATTGGCTTTTGTTACCCTTACCACCACCACCACCACCACCATGCCGATAACAGTAGCTGAAGGATAACTGCTCAAAGAACATTTACTCTAGTGAGAGGAAGAATATTTGATGTAAAATATTTCCTTTTTGTACATAGAGATGTTCATGTAATATTTTATAGTCAACTTTTTGTATTGTAGCATCACTTCCAAGTGACTATGAAACACAAATAAATATTTTGTGATTCAGGTAGATCAGACCATTTAAAAAAAAAAAAGTTTCCAATTTACTTCTATTATCAAATGTGCTTCTTTCCCATGATATTCTGTGTTGAAGAGATACCTAGGTAGGCATCTGGAGCACTACATTGCAGGAAATAGTGCTGACATCTAGTGTTCATGAAAGTAGATTACATTCTTGCAAAACTGCTGCCATATAGTGGTCCAGAAATGGGCTGTCTCCTAAGCAAATGTCCCTGCTTATCAACAAAAGATACCAAGATAACAAAGAAAAAATATTAGAATTAAATTAGAAGGTTGTTTAAAATTGCTTGCTCTATCTGAAACATGAAAGAAAAAATGTGAGTTTCATATCTTATTAAGCTCTGTACATGAAACCCCAGAGCTAAACGTTTTTTTTACCCCATTTACACTCTAGGGAGGAGTTTCTATGCTCATCAATCACGTGTCCTGTGATTTGGACCGGAATTCTATAAAAGGAGGCTGCTCACTTCCATGTGGATTGGAATAACATCAACATGCCCCATATATAATATATTGAAGATATAATTTAAACATGGCAGTATTTAACTCTTGCTAAGCGCCTGATATTCAAAAGCTCTAAGACATTTCATCAGAGAGGTCCCTTAAATATGTTAGAAACACAAATATTAATTTGAAAGACATTTATTTCACTATGCAGGGTTTTGTGTGTGAAGGAGAGACTCCCTCATTACAATATAAGGTCTAAAAAATGTTCCAATGATTTTGAATGATTGCTCTGGATCTTTTGAATATCTGGCCTTAACTGTGACAGATCATTTTAAAATTTGAAAAGGGTA
Source organism: Bombina bombina (assembly GCF_027579735.1). Lineage (NCBI taxonomy): Eukaryota > Metazoa > Chordata > Amphibia > Anura > Bombinatoridae > Bombina > Bombina bombina. The sequence goes on from NC_069501.1 coordinate 377,661,752, forward strand.
CGTGTAAATGTAAAGGGAGTGTTAGCACCAATGCTTTAAAATATACTTAGCATTTACCCTATACTCTATTAAAGGGACATGAAACCCAATTTTTTCTTTCATGCTTTAGAAAGAGCATGCAAGTTTAACCCCTTAATGACCGGACCATTTTTCAATTTTCTTACCCTTAATGACAATGGCTATTTTTACATTTCTGCAGTGTTTGTGTTTAGCTGTAATTTCCCTCTTACTCATTTACTGTACCCACACATATTATATACCTTTTTTCTCGCCATTAAATGGACTTTCTAAAGATACCATTATTTTCATCATGTCTTATAATTTACTAAAAAAAAAAATAAAATATGAGGAAAAAATGGAAAAAAACACACTTTTTCTAACTTTGACCCCCAAAATCTGTTACACATCTACAATCACCAAAAAACACCCATGCTAAATAGTTTATAAATTTTGTCCTGAGTTTAGAAATACCAAATGTTTACATGTTCTTTGCTTTTTTTGCAAGTTATAGGGCCATAAATACAAGTAGCACTTCGCTATTTCCAAACCACTTTTTTTCAAAATTAGCGCTAGTTACATTGGAACCCTGATATCTGTCAGGAATACCTGAATATCCCTTGACATGTATATATATTTTTTTAGAAGACATCCCAAAGTATTGATCTAGACCCATTTTGGTATATTTCATGCCACCATTTCACCGCCAAATGCGATAAAAAAAAAAAAAAGTTCACATTTTCACAAAATTTGTAACAAACTTTAGGTTTCCCACTGAAATAATTTACAAACAGCTTCTGCAATTATGGCACAAATGGTTGTAAATGCTTCTCTGGGATCCCCTTTTTTCAGAAATAGCAGACTTATATGGTTTTGGGGTTGCTTTTTGGTAATTAGAAGGCCGCTAAATGCCGCTGCGCACCACACGTGTTTTATGACCAGCAGTGAAGGGGTTCATTAGGGAGCTTGTAGGGAGCTTGTAGGGTTAATTTTAGCTTTAGTGTAGTGTAGTAGACAACCCCAAGTATTGATCTAGGCCCATTTTGGTATATTTTATGCCACCATTTCACCGCCAAATGCGAGCAAATAAAAAAAAAACTTTACATTTTTCACAATTTTAGGTTTCTCACTGAAATTATTTACAAACAGCTTGTGCTATTATGGCAGAAATTGTTGTAACAGCTTCTCTGGGATCCCCTTTGTTCAGAAATAGCAGACTTATATGGCTTTGGCGTTGCTTTTTGGTAATTAGAAGGCCGCTAAATGCTGCTGCGCACCACACGTTAATTATGCCCAGCAGTGAAGGGGTTAAATTAGGTAGCTTGTAGGGAGCTTGCAGGGTTAATTTTAGAGATCAGCCTCCCACCTGACACATCCCACCCCCTGATCCCTCCCAAACAGCTCTCTTCCCTCCCCCACCCCACAATTGTTCCCGCCATCTTAAGTACTGGCAGAAAGTCTGCCAGTACTAAATAAAAGAGGTTTTTTTTTTTTTTTTAAATAAAAATGATAAAATATTTTAGCTGTGATGGACCCCGGCCTTAGCCCCAACCTCCCTGATCCCCCCTCCAGCTCTCTAACCCTCTCCCCTACCTAATTACCGCCATCTTGGGTACTGGCAGCTGTCTGCCAGTACCCAGTTTGGCCCCAAAAAACCCCAAAAAGTATTTCTATTTTATTTTTTACTTAAAAACTGTAGTGTAGCAGCCCCCCCACAATACCCCCACCTCCTCCCCCTCCCAGATCCTTTTATATTTAAAAAAAAAAATCCTTTTTTTTTTCCCTTTCTGCCCTCATTCATTGGTGTCAGTGTGGCTAATGGGTGCACGTGCACGCACGTGCACGCGCGCCCCGTGCACGTGCACATGCACGCTCATGTGCACGCTCACATGCACCCTCACTCCTCGTGCACGCGCATCGTGCACGCGCGCGCACCCTCACACCCGGCGGACACTGGCACCATCGCTACCGGTGCAGAGAGGGCCACAGAGTGGCTCTCTCTGCATCGGAGGCTTGTAAGTGGTATTGCAGGATGCCTCCATATCGAGGCATCACTGCAATACCCTCAGAGCTGCTGGAAGCATTTGTGATCGCTTCCAGCACTCTGTTAGACAACTGACGTACCAGGTACGTCCATTGTCATTAACTGTTAGTTTTTGAATGATGTACCTGGTACGTCAGTTGTCATTAAGGGGTTAAACAACTTTCCAATTTACTTCTATTATCTAATTTGCTTCATTCTCTTGATTACCTTTGTTGAAAAGCATATCTAGATATGCTCAGTAGCTGCTGATTGGTGGCTGCACTTAGATGCCTCGTGTGATTGGCTCACCCATGTGCATTGCTATTTCTTTAACAAAGGATATCTGAAGAATGAAGCAAATTAAATAATAGAAGTAAATAGGAATGTTTAAAATTTGTAGTCTCTATCTGAATCATGAAAGAAACATTTTGGGTTTCATGTTCCTTTAAGACCTACACACAAAACAGCTTGTTCAAAAGCATAAAACCATTGTCACTGCAGTAGCAGAGTTTGCAGGACGGCTATCTTAAAGTAGTCTATATGAAAGGACCAGTAAATACATTAGATTTGCATACTCAACAAATGCATGATAAAAAGACAATACAAGGGGGCGGAGCCAGCAACCACAGTGCAAAGACGTGCAGACGCTGAGCTCCTCTGCATAAAATCCTAAAACACAGTTTATTTTTCTCTTGCCCCGGAAATTCTAGTATAAATTTGGTATAGCAGACACTAGAAGCCGGTCATTATCTTCTGGGGCCAGAATCTGTCTATTTGAGGGACCCGACTGAGTTCTTCTATCTACATCGGGCTGGCTGCACGCTAGTTTCCCGCCCGCAACATTGAGACTGAGTTTACCTGCGTTCTGGAGGGTTGGGGCTCCACTCCAGAACGTTAACACACCATCTCCCCCTTACTGAACTTAGCCCGGGAGGGCTGTGAAGAGCAGAGAGAAGTCCGTGAGGCCGACAAATACAGAGGGAGAAGTGTTACCTGCAGGACAGACCTATCCAGGAGGACACCTGCAAAGGCTGCTACGAACCCTGCCTTAAGTGCCGCGGCTGCGGTGGCTCCTGGTCTCCGGAGGGTCGGGGCTCCGCTCCGGAGATTTGCCTACACCCCTGCCAACTTGTCAAAGGGAATCTACTTACCCCTGGGGCCGCATTGTTCGATAGTGACTCCCGGCTAACACCGACCGGAGCTGGGCCGCTGCTTGGGTCGCTAGTCGGGCTCTTCCGACTGCTCTGGATTGCTGGAGTGGGGGCCAGGAGTGAGATAGCGGAGCCGCTGGAGAACAGGGAGACCCGATAGGTCGAGCCTCCATAACCCCCTTGTTGCGCAGCTCAGAAGCGAGGGCAAGAAAGACGGCCATCTTGAGTCCTGATCGCTTTCAGAAGTGCCGGGCGGCCGTGGTGAGTTGTGTGTTTAGCCCCTGACTACCTCAGCCTTTTTCATACACGAGACTAGCCTGTGAGACCCATTAGAGGAGGGGAGAGTTACAGGGAATGGAGGCTTCCCCCAGCCTGTGAGTAGGCCTCACCCACGTGGGAGACTGAGGTACTGACCTCTTAAAATATTAACAAAGCGGCCTAACATTTAACTTTATAGGAAGCAGGCAAAGATTTTCTGCATACATTCTCAACCCGGCCAATTAAACAGGGTCTACCGGTCCTCTACACACGAACTTACCCTACCATATCAGACTATACATATCTGAACTGCCAAGTCACATAGGAGAACTTTTTTTTTTTTCTTTTCTCTTTTTCTCTGGGAACTCATAAAACCTCAGGACATACTTAATAGACTACAAATCAGTGTGTTAAGCTGCTGTGCCAGCGTTATTGTCTTTGGGCCTGTGCCCAAAGTGGAGTGTCTATTTGCAAATGCCTGTCTTATAATGCTCTAGCTTTCTCCCTATAGGATCAGGTGCATAACAGCATTCATAGAGGCCCTGCACACCACTTCCATTATAAAGGTTTGCACGACAAGTATTGATAACAGATTGTGTTGTGTTAACCTCTCAATGCATCTTTAACTATTTTTTCTTTGCAGGTATTTGATATAGTAGTCACTAAAGTTGCAATTTAGATAAATGTGTACCAAATACTGCAAATTTGTATAAGCCAACCTACTGTGTTTTATGCTTCAGGCCTTATCTTTGTAGTGTGAGAGTAGAGGCCTTTCTGACCTGATTCTAGAAATTGTAGACTATTGCCTCAATCTAGGTGAGGCTTTTTGGCCCCGCCATCTTAACATAGCTTAGGATTGCTGACTGCTGACCATACACCGAAGGCTGCTGCATTAGTGCAAGTGTCTTAGATTTCATTGCCTAAAGAGGAAGGTCATCTCATTTTAAGTCTGATAAATGTATGCCTAATATCCTTGACTAACCCCACAGGTATATTGGTCTGTTAAGTTTACATAACCTACAGTAACTTTACTTCTCAGTTTTAGGTGTACCCTCTCCTCCCTTTCCCGCCAGAGGTCCACTGGCGGGTCATACCCCCTTTCCTTTTCCCCATCTCGTCCTATGGTGACAACTTCCCCAGGAGAGGGTTGCATACTAATATTAAGATACAGCAATATACCCCCTAAGGGGGCTTAACCCCCAGTATAGTGGCAAACAAAACCAATACCTCCAGACCTTCTGCAGACCCGGGGCTCCCTCCCCTTGAGGGAGACTACATGCCTGCTATACATTGATTTGTGCACCCAAAGTTAGTCAGACAACATTATGCTGGTCTAAAAAGGGCCCTGGAAGCCCCCCCCCCTTCTCACATATTCCAGATTGACAACATCCATATAACAGGTAGAGCAGTGACCGGTTTGGTAAGGAAAGACTTAACAACTATGTCGCAGCAAGCGAAGAAGAAACTGAAAGGCAACCTTGGTCCTAAGAAGACGGTGATGGACCACTTCCACCCAAGGGGACAAAGGGATTCAATTAGATCCGAAGATGAGTTATCTAATACCTCAGATATGCCGGAAGATCTTCCTGAGAGCAGACTCTCTACTTCAAATACCCCAGGTAGATTTAAGGGAGACACCCTACCTCTACCATTAGACTCTATTCAGCGTATGTTTGAGACCCAAAATCAGACCCTCAGCAGACGGTTTGACAAGCTGGAAAGAACATTTGAGGATCTGAGACGAGATATCTCCTCTATCAGTGAAAGAACCGATACTATTGAAAGGAAGCAGGAAGATCTCATGGTGGACCACACTAACTGATGCACAAAGCCTGATGGATCAAGTATCCTCTTTGGAGGCGAAGGTGGCAGATCTAGAGGATAGATCTAGGCGAAATAATGTGAGACTCAGAGGAATCCCAGAGTCGGTTCTCCCGCAAGACTTAGAAGATTATGCACATCGCCTCTTCCAGTCAATCCTTGGCCCAGCGGCGGGAGACATGCATAGAATAGATCGCATCCATCGTACGGCGAGACCTAGAAATCTTCCCCCTGGCAAACCCAGAGACACTATAGCCCGCTTACATTACTACTCATACAAAGATAAATTGATGAGAGCAATGCTGCGCTCCCCCCAGCTTAATGGGCACATCAGAGAGGTTACGTTGTTCCCAGATCTCTCCTCCTACACATTGGCTCAGAGGAGAAGTTTCGCGGAGGTCACCAGAGTCCTGAGAAGTAACCAAGTCCGTTATAGATGGGGCTTTCCTACCAAATTAATAGCTACCAAAGATGGAACTCAGCATATCATACTGACTCCCCAACAGGGGCAGGAGCTCCTCAGGACTTGGCAATTGCCACAGCAGGCTGGATCGCCGTCTGCCTCCCCGGGGAGACCCCCTATAGAACGCAACTTACCAGCACGTCCACCCAGGAGGAGCCCGGAGCTCAGAGCACATGCCCGAGAATGGAATCCTGGTAGCCCATAGTCTTGAGACTGATACTGTGACTGCTAGGGTCTGCATGGGTCTGGTTAGGTTGGGTCCACTCAGAAGTGCACTAGTGGGTCTCAATTATATCATGATCACTAGTAAAAGTATAAGCTTTGAATGCCACTAGTCTCAGGAAATGTCTATATGTTGCTTGGAAATTGCTGTTTAATGTTAAAGTGGATTTATAGCTTACTGATGTTGAAGGCCTATCGGGCCTGTGTTAAGTTACTGCTGTCCCTATGCACGGTTGTAAACATGTTAATGTTGTCTTAATTTCATATGTTTCTATAGTTACAGGTTTGGGGGGGGGGCTATGGGTCTGTTGCTGGCTCCGCCCCCCTCCATCTTCATCTACATTTCCATTCATATTTCTTTCTTGTTTTGTTTTCTTTTCTTTCCACCCTCCATCCCTCATTTTACATTTTTCCTCTTTCATCCTCCGCTCTTCACTCCTCACCTAACACTTTTCATATTCCTTTTCTCACCCTCTATCCCTCCCCTATATCTTCCATCCCGCATTCATTCCACTCCTGTTTCCTACCCCGTGCCCCATCCCTCCACACTCCCCCTCCCCTCCTGCCCTACCAACACTACCTCACCCCATCTATCCCTGCCCCGATCCCTCCCACCCCTCATCTTACGCTTTCCCTCTTCCATCCTCCGCTCTTCACCCCTCACCTAACACCTTTCATATTCCTTCTCTCATCCTCTATCCCTCACCCTACACCTTCCATCCCGCATTCATTCCACTTCTGTTTCCTACCCCGTGCCCCATCCCTCCACGCTCCCCCTCCCCTCCTGTCCTACCAACACTACCTCACTCCATTTATCCCTGCCCCGATCCCTCCCACCCCTATGCCTCATTCCTCTACATATCACAATACCCTACATCACTGCTCCCCAACCCGTTACTCATATGCGGATAGGGGACAGTTGACCCCCCGCATACACCTGGCAGAGTAGAGGACTCTCTGCCAATTCGGGGAGGTGGGGCGTCTGGAGAGGTTGGCTCAGCATTCCGAACACTCTTATTCTATAACTCTCACCCCTCTCTCCCTCCCCTACCCCTTTCCCTCCCCTCCCCCCCTTTTTTTTTTTTTTCTCTTACCCCTACACCTAAGGGCCCCCCCATAGTTGTGAGACATGAAACTATGCACCTTAAATACCAGAGGCCTGAACTCTCCGACTAAACGGAGCTTGCTCACTACATTTTTGAAAAAACATTGCATTGACATAGCTCTCCTCCAAGAGACCCACTGGACGGAAGATATAGCCACCAGATTTAAATCCATACACTACCCAATTTGTATTGCATCCACATTCCACAAGAAGGCAAGGGGGGTGACGATACTGATAGGGGATCAGGTAGCATACGAACCTATATACACTGACTGTGATACTGCAGGGAGGTATGTAATTTGTGTATGCCGGCTTGACTGTGTCCTGTACACATTGGTGGCTATATATGTGCCCAACACCAATCAAGCTAGCTTCCTTAAAAATCTCCTCCGGAAATTAGATAAAGTGAAACAAGGCCACACCCTCCTAGCTGGAGATTTCAACATGATTTGGGACCCAGAGAAAGATAGAAGGGGGAACACCAAACTACCAGGAGATAGGAATAGAGACTACACCTCTCAAAAATTTAGGGAACTGTCTGCCCAATATGACCTTCATGATATCTGGAGGGCTCTCCACCCTGACTCCTGTGACCATACCTTCTACTCGGCTCCCCACTCATCCTTCTCTAGATTAGACTACTTCTTCTGTGACCCTTGGGCACTGAGGAGGGTGCAGAGATCTGTTATACAGCCATGCACATGGTCTGATCATGATGCGGTGGTGGTCGCTTTAGAGACAGGAGGTGCCCGAGAGGGGCCCAGGAGATGGCGCATGCCTGAACATCTATTCCAGGATACTTCCATGCCCGAATGGTCCAGAGAAACCATTGAGTTTCTAAAGATCAACAACACAGGGGAGACTTCAGTCTCCATTGTCTGGCTGGCACTAAAAGCCTACATGAGGGGGCTCCTCATAAAAAAAGAATCACAGCAGAGAAAACAGAGAAATGAGTCCCTAGCACAGTTATACTGCAGGCTGGGAGCATTTAGGAAGAGAGCGGAGAACAGAGCCTCCCCTTTGGATGTCACTAAGTGGCAGGAAATCAAAGCACAAATCCAAAAATTAGAACTTGAGCAAACGCAAAGAATGCTCAAATATCTGAAAATGAAATTCTACCATAGTGGAAACAAGGCCGACCGCATGCTTGCGAATAAACTTCGCCAAAAGACAATGGCAAACAGAATCTCCTATATCCAGACGGAAGAGGGAAGGCGTTATTCGCCAAGAGCCATAGGCGAAGCGTTTGTGGAGTATTATAGCAGGCTCTACCAAATATCCGCATCTGAGAGAGAGCCAAGCCTACCTAGGGAGGACATAGTGAACTTTTTGCGAGCCCTTGACCTGCCCAAGGTTCCGAAGGAGGCTGAGGAATCGTTGTCAGCTCTTATTACTATCTCCGAGGTGACCCAAGCTATAAAAGGGCTGAAATTACACAAGGCCCCGGGCCCGGATGGATTCTCATCTATCTTTTACAAGAAACTCTCGGGAGAGATTAGTCCCCTCCTAGTGTCTGTCTTTAATGCAGCTTTCCAGACTGGGTGTTTCCCCAGAGAATACTTGGAAGCAGAAATTGTGACCATCCCAAAACCGGACAAAGATCCGAGTAGATGTGCAAGTTATAGACCTATATCCTTAATAAATGTGGATATAAAACTTTACTCGAAAATCCTGGCTAATAGGCTAGCCAAAATACTTCCCTCCCTGATCCATCTGGACCAGGTGGGGTTTGTCCGGGGCCGTCAGGGTTCGGACAATACGCGCCATCTTCTGGACATCTTCGTTGAGACTAAGTCTCTGGGGCTCCCACTAGTTGCCCTGTCGTTGGACGCAGAAAAGGCCTTCGACAGGGTGCGGTGGGAGTATATGGAGGAAGTGTTGAGGGCCTTTGAGCTTCCGACCTGTCTAACTAGTGCAATCATGGCACTATACTCGGGCCCTTCGGCCAGAATCCGAGGAAAGGGGTTCTGCTCAGACCCCTTTGAGATCAGAAATGGGACCAGACAGGGGTGCCCGTTGTCCCCACTGCTCTTTGTACTGTCTATTGAGCCTTTGGCTACCATGATTAGGAAGACGGCTGAAATCCAGGGAATACTGATTCATGATACTTTGCAAAAACTCGCACTTTTTGCAGATGACCTCACCCTGTTCATCACGGAGCCTGAAACCTCATTGCCGGCAGTCTTTGAATGTTTACGGACATTTGGTGCGATATCATACTACAAGCTCAACTTCACTAAGACAGAGGCGTTGGCAATAAACTTGTCTACGGAGCAACTTAAGGAGCTCAAGGAGACTTACCCATTTGCTTGGTCCACGACCGAATTAAAACACCTAGGGGTTATCCTTTCCCCGGACCCAAAGACTGTAATCCGGGCAAATTACGACCCTATGTTAAAAGAATTTGATTCTCTCACTACGAAATGGGTTAAATATGAGATATCGTGGATCGGGAGAATACAGTCGGTGAAGATGTCCCTTCTCCCCAAGGTCACGTACCTCTTTAGGTGTATACCACTGGCTGTCCCGCAATATATCCTTAGTCGATTCCAGACGATCATAAACAGGTTTATCTGGCAGGGTAAACCCTCGAGGATAGCCATGCAACAACTACAACGGCCTGTTCTGCATGGAGGATTGGCAGCACCTAGCATAGGCAAGTACTATAAGGCAGCTATGCTCTCCCACGTGACAGCGTGGGGGGCCCCAGCTGAGGATACTAGGTGGGGGCAGCTTGAGCAAGCTGTGCTCCCCTCGGGTCTGCTGCTGGGGGACCTCATATGGGTCCCTCAGCATACAGATGCACTCTTGGGGGTTGAGAATCCTGTCATTAAAGCAGGCATTAAAACATGGAAAGAACTTAGTGGTTTGACCGGAGTGGCTCCGCACCCATCCCCAATCCATTCAATCAGGGCTCTGCTATCTTGTTTGCCGGAATCTCATGCGCAGTTGTGGTCCGGCTGGGGCATCAAGCATGTCAGAGATCTCTATACACCCAGAGGGTTGGCGACCCAAGCTTCAGATCTGTTAGACATAGACATCCCCAAAAAGTTCCACTTTGAGTATTTCAGGCTTATATCATTGTGGATATCATGGAAGTTCCAAAAGGAGAAACCCAGAGAATTGACACAATGGGAAAAAAGATGGCTGGTGGGCAAACCCCTACGCAAGGCGTTGACAATACATTACCAACTCCTACTAGACTCAGAAAGATTTGCCAAAACATTCCGCATTGTGGAATGGGAAAGGGATATGAGGAAGGAGCACGAGGAGTTGGAGTGGCAACAGGCAGTTCAATACACAAGAGCAGCAATTCACTGTGTCTCATTGTATGAGCTTTACATAAAACTAGTCCTACGCTGGCATAGAGTACCAGTTAGCCTCAATAAGATGTTCCCACAGACTTCGGACAGATGCTGGAGGGGATGTGGCCAAAGGGGTTCCCACTATCATATATGGTGGAGTTGTGCGGGAATCATGGTAATTTGGGACCAAATAGAGGTAATGTTAGATCAATTGGGGTTACTAAACAGACTGACATCTGACACTGCCCTGTTCCATCTGGGACTGGGAAAACTGGCACAACCTGAGAGAGTGCTATGTATCACTATACTTTTAGCTACAAAACTAGCAATTGCAAGATGCTGGTTAGGAAAAACGCAGGTCACACTTTACATGATACGAGATATCATCGAATATGTCCGCTCTATGGAGGATTTCTCTTTAAGATCCATGGGCAAAGCTGGGTTACACGGGCAAATTTGGGCACTTTGGGAAGTAGGAGTCAACAAATAGAAAGACATCTAACGTACAATAGCCTCATGAGTGGAGTCCACAGGGACAATATAGAAGATAGCCACTTGTTGTTGGGACTTGGGTCCCCTTCTTCCCCTCCCCCCCCCCCCTTTTTTTTTTTTTTTTTTTTTTTTTTTGTCTCTTTCTCTCTTCTTTTCTCTTTTCCCCCCCTTCCCTCCCTTTTGCTTCCTCTTATCCTCTTTCCCCCTTCCCCGCTCCCTTATTCTTTTCTATGCCCCCGGACGCCCTGCCGCCCGGGTACATTCTCAACCTTCCTGGGTTTGGTTAACTAGATATTCCTTATACACTTTATTTCTTGTTAATTAAGTCTAGAGGAGGGGTCATGCCCCAGGCAGGGCATATATGAAACTTCAGTTTTTGTTTGTTTGGTATATGTTACCTTAAGTAAAACTAAGATCCTTGAATTGAACATTGACAGAGATAAGCCTTTTAGTAATAACCACCCTTGTGAGATTATAGGCTTCAGTTGACAATTCAGATGCAGGTACCATTCGCTGTCTGTGAATATGAAGTTATGTAAAAAGAGGTATCACTCATGGCTAAAGAATGCCCTCTTTGGACAGCTGTTAGAACTATGCATAAATCTAATGACATGTCTGTTTTATTGTTTATCTATGTTTGCTTTCTCTGGTATGTATCATATGGACATGTTGCCATGATTCCCTTATATGAATGTACTGTATTATTTATGACTTTACCTCAATAAAAAAATATTTATAAAAAAAAAAAAAGACAATACAATAACACTTAGACCTCAATCACATACTTAACGATGTGCGCAAAAACCAGCGTCGTCATTTTTTTCTCAAATCGTGCAATCACAAACCCGGCGCAGCAGACAAGCTACGCGCGTAGGGTTTTTCATGGTGTGCGCATTTTTACTCCCATAGACTAACATAGAACTGGCATCAGCAGTCTGTATCACAAAGGCAGTGCATGGACTTACGCACGCAGAATTTAAATATTTTTCTCCATTTTCAGCTCGCCACACATAGGCAGGTGCAACAACCCTTGCGCACAGTAAAAAAGCAGTGTAAGTCCCTGGAAGGCTTAACAAACACCTAGCGCATGCACACTAACATACATTTGAGCCCGCACATATTAAACAGTTAAACCTTTCCTGGCCACTTAATTAATCAAACCAGTATATATATATATATATATATATATATATATATATATATATATATATACACATATATATATATATATATATATATAGATGGCTGTTCCGATCTATACTGGAAATTCCAGGGAGGTTCTAGGCTGGGAAGAAGCGGTCAAAACTTCAATAACATGCAAGGTATTGAAGTTTAGGTAGGTCCTTAAATAGGGAGGTTTATGGAGAGAACAAATGCCCCTTAAAGGTACAGACCAGATATGTGACAGCTGGTCCCCAGGAGAATTCTTGGTCTATAGCGTTTTGCTCCTTCCCGATCCTATGTGTCTAAGGACCTGTTATCATTCCAGATAATAACCCAGTATTTTAAGCTATACAGTGTACTCTGTGATCCGCACAATGGATACCTCTATGCGATTCGTCTCTGTTCGTCTGGACTTTTTCAAAAGTTTGTATCACCTGTGTTCAAGTTCTTCTTTTTAAAATGTTAGATACTCGTTATTTTTAACATTTGTTTTTAATATTTTCCATACATAGGGAGAGTGAATGTAATTTCACTCATTTTATGTCCTTGCTTTTAACCTGTACTTTCATGCACATAGAAGCACAGCTTTTATTTGGGGATTTTTAGATATGTAAGTAATTGTGCACATACATATTTACACATATAAACATGTTAATAAACATATATACACACATATATATATATATATATATATATATATATATATATATATATATATATATATATATATATATATATATATATAGATTGGCTGTTCCGATCAGCCAATAGAATGCAAGCTCAATCTGATTGGCTGATTGGATCGGATTGAACTTGAATCTGATTGGCAATCAGATTTTCTTACCTTAATTCCGATTGACTGATCCAATCCTATCAGCCAATCGGAATTCGAGGGACGCCATCTTGGATGACTTCATTTAAAGGAAACTTCATTCGTCTTTCAGTCGTCGGGCCAGCTGGATGTTCATCGTCGGAGGTCGGAAGAAAGAAGATTGAAGATGCCGCTTGGAGGAAGACTTCGCCCCGATGGAGGACCTCTTCTTTGCCGCTTGGATGAAGACATCGCCGGGATGGAAGACCTCTTCTTTGCCGCTTGGATGAAGAGATCGCCGGGATGGAGGACCACATCTGGATGAAGAGTTCGGCCTGGCTGGGTGAAGACGACTCAAGGTAGGGAGATCTTCTGGGGGTTAGTGTTAGGTTTTTTTTTAAGGGGGGTTTGGGTGGGTTTAGAGTAGGGGTATGTGGGTGGTGGGTTGTAATGTTGGGGGGTGGTATTGTGTTTTTTTTGCAGGCAGAAGAGCTGATTACTTTGGGGCAATGCCCCGCAAAAAGCCCTTTTAAGGGCTGGTAAAAGAGCTGGTTAATTTTTAATTTAGAATAGGGTAGGGCATTTTTTTATTTTGGGGGGCTTTATTATTTTATTAGGGGGCTTAGAATAGGTGTAATTAGCTTAAAATTCTTGTAATCTTTTTTTATTTTTTGTAATTTAGTGTTTGTTTTTTTTTGTAATTTAGTTTAGTGTATTTAGTTGTATTTTAGTTTAGATATTTGTAGTTTATTTAATTTATTGATAGTGTACGTGTATTTATAACTTAGGTTAGGATTTATTTTACAGGTAAATTGGTAATTATTTTAACTAGGTAGCTATTAAATAGTTATTAACTATTTAATAGCTATTGTACCTAGTTAAAATAAATACCAAGTTACCTGTAAAATAAATATAAACCTTAAAATCGCTACAATGTAATTATTAATTATATTGTAGCTATCTTAAGGTTTATTTTATAGATAAGTATTTAGATTTAAATAGGAATATTTTAATTAATAATATTAATATTAATTAGATTTATTTTAATAAGAATTTAGTTAGGGGTGTTAGAGTTAGATAGGGTTATTATACTTAATATATATATATATAATATAATAACTATATTAACTATATTAACCCTAATATAATTAGGGTTAATATAGTTAACATATATAATATAATAACTATATTAACTATATTAACCCTAATATAATTAGGGTTAATATAGTTAATATAGGTGGCGGCGGTGTAGGGGGATTAGATTAGGGGTTAATGTATTTAATATAGGTGGTGGCGGTGTAGGGGGATTAGATTAGGGGGTAATACATTTATTATAGGTGGCGGCGGTGTAGGGGGATTTAGATTAGAGGCAAAAGAGCTGATTACTTTGTGACAATGCCCCACAAAAAAGCCCTTTTAAGGGCTGGTAAAAGAGCTGATTACTTTAGGGCAATGGCCCGCAAACAGCCCTTTTAAGGGATGGCAATAGAGCTGTTTACTTTGGGGAAATGCCACGCAAAAAGCCCTTTTCAGGGCTATTTGTAGGGTTAGACTTAGGTTTAGTGGTAGCGATATTTTAGTATTTTAGTGGTTAATTAATTTAATATAGGTGGCGGCGGTGTAGGGGGATTAGATTAGGGGTTAATACATTTAATATAGCTGGCGGCGGTGTAGGGGGATTAGATTAGGGGTTAATGTATTTAATATAGCTGGCGGAGGGGTAGGGGGATTAAATTAGGGGTTAATAATTTTAATATAGCTGGCGGCGGGGTAGGGGGATTAGATTAGGGGTTAATAATTTTAATATAGCTGGCGGCGGGGTAGGAGCTCACATTAGGGGGTAGGTAATGTAGGTGGCGGCGGAGTAAGGGGCTCACATTAGGGGGTAGGTAATGTAGGTGGCGGCGGAGTAAGAGGCTCACATTAGGGGGTAGTTAATGTAGGTGGTGGCGGGGTCCGGAAGCGGCGGTTTAGGGGTTAATAACTTTATTAGGTGCTGCGGGGCCCGGGAGCGGCGGTTTAGGGGTTAATGCATTTATTATTAGGAGAGTGAGGGGGGATAGCGGATAGAGGGGTATACGTGTCGGGCTATGTTTGGGAGGCGTGTTAGACAGTACGGGTGATTTAATAACTTAGTCAGGTTTTTTATGCGCCGGCAGTTTCTAAAGTGCCGTAAGTCAATGACGACTCCAGAAATTTGTACTTATGCAGATTTCTGGACATCGCTAGTTTGTCAGACTTACGGCACTTTAGCATCTGACGGCGCCGTATATGGGATAGCTCGAGTTGCGAGCTGAAACTACGGGCGGCGCAGGTTTCCACGCTTGCACCGAAACTTGCGCCGTATATAGGATCGCGCCCCAGGAGTAGTGGCTCATGGACTCTCACCACCATAAAATAAATTAATTTATCATGTAAACATACATTTTGTTTTTGTATAATAATGTTCCTTTAAATGTGCTAGCACTGTTTAAACAGTTTAATCTCGCTGTGTGCTAGAGATCTTTCAGAAAATGCATTTTGATTGAGGCTTCTTAATGCCGTTTTTAGTGTAGGTAAATGTGATCTTCAATAAGTCAACCAAGCTGTCTTTGGAAAGTTAATGAATAATGTGAATGGTGAGTAGTCCTTTTTTGTATAATTATTTTTATTATGATTTTACACTAATAAGTGGAGCATAAAAATGTTTGCGCTAATATGAGTTAACATTGCTTGAGCCCAATTAATAATCCTTCTATTCTTGTGCTCATATTATAAGTCCAAGGTTACTTTTTTATTTCCAATTGTGATAGTCATGTCAGATAATGCTTGAGCACTAAGCCAATGGTGATAGTCATGTCAGATAATGCTTGAGCACTAAGCCAATGGTGATAGTCATGTCAGATAATGCTTGAGCACTAAGCCAATGGTGATAGTCATGTCAGATAATGCTTGAGCACTAAGCCAATGGTGATAGTCATGTCAGATAATGCTTGAGCACTAAGCCAATGGTGATAGTCATGTCAGATAATGCTTGAGCACTAAGCCAATGGTGGTAGTCATGTCAGATAATGCTTGAGCACTAAGCCAATGGTGATAGTCATGTCAGATAATGCTTGAGCACTAAGTCAATGGTGATAGTCATGTCAGATAATGCTTGAGCACTAAGCCAATGGTGATAGTCATGTCAGATAATGCTTGAGCACTAAGCCAATGGTGATAGTCATGTCAGATAATGCTTGAGCACTAAGCCAATGGTGATAGTCATGTCAGATAATGCTTGAGCACTAAGCCAATGGTGATAGTCATGTCAGATAATGCTTGAGCACTAAGCCAATGGTGATAGTCATGTCAGATAATGCTTGAGCACTAAGCCAATGGTGATAGTCATGTCAGATAATGTTTGAGCACTAAGCCAATGGTGATCAAAAATCCACTTAAGTAGCTGTGTTCTACACATAGTTCTGTGTTATACTATTTTAATAAAAAGCACTTCACACAGACATCTATACACATACACCTTTGACCCCTTTCCAGTCCCACCCCTTGTCATTTATTATATCTCTTTAATTCTTCCACAAAACCATTTTTTCATTCAAAAACTTTTGTTTTCTCACTATTAAATATTGTATAACTTTGTAACTATAACTTATTTGCTTAGCATTTATGTGTCTTTTGTTATGCAAACTAGCAATTAAGAATAGTTTACTTAAGGACTCAAAATGCACTAAATTTCTTAGGGACATTGTACTGTGTTCTCAATTATTTTACATGCTGAAGTGTATCAAATTGTCTACAAATAGCTAATTTACCTTTAGTTTGTCATTTGAAATAGCACCTTTAGTATTCTCTTTATAAAAGCAATGTTAACAAGAAACAGCAAGCAGCAATCAAGTTCCCAGTGGGGGTTGGAAGAAATAGGTACCAAAATGTTCCTTTTTAATTGTTCTCTCTAAGGGCCTGGTGTTAAAAGGACCATTAGACCCACGAGAAATGGCCTTTGTTTATCTCACCTGTCTCACAATCAGTGGGTGTGGCAATATTTTTTTTTAAAACAAGTGGGCTGACCCTCTCTGTCATTACGAGCAATGTAGGAAATATTAGGGATCACTGTTTGAGAAAAAATCTACCCAAATCACCAGTGATCTCAGATGTCAGCAGTGGGGAGTGGGTGTTTATTGTTTAAAAAAATATATACTGTGCTTTCACTAAATGTAAAAACAATTCCCATGTAATAACAGTTGAAATAATACATATTTAATAATAATACATATTTAATAATAATACATATTTAAATTAAGTTACGTTTCACTGTACATTCAGCTGATTTCTTACAATTAAAAACTTCCCACTAAGAAGCTGGTGAAAAGGTGCTCCTATGATGGAATTAAAAATTAGAAACTCAAGGCAATGTTTCCCCATTAAAATATTGGTTGCTCCCATGAAACACCCATGAAACTCCCACGAAAAAATATATATATGTTTGCTTTGTCAGCAATCAGACGCTTACGTAGCAAAATAGATAATGCAGAAATCTGACCCTTCAGTGTACTGACTAATAGACCCTTCTCCAGACCATCCTGGAGAAAGAACAAAATTCTAGGAATCCTGACCCTACTCCAAGAGTAGCCCTTGGATTCACACCAAAAAAGATATTTACGCCATATTTTATGGTAAATCTTTCTAGTAACAGGCTTGCAAGCCTGAATCATGGTCTCAATGACCGACTCAGAAAAACCACGCTTAGACAGAACTAAGCGTCTAATCTCCTAGCTGTCAGCTTCAAAGAAACATGATTTGGATGAAGGAAGGGACCCTGCATCAGAAGGTCCTTCCTCAGAGGCAGCCTTTTAAGGTGAGAGAGACGACATCTCCACTAGGTCTGCATACCAGATCCTGCGAGGCCATGCAGGGGCTATTAGAATCACAGACGCTCTCTCCTGTTTGATACGTGCAATGACTCGTGGAAGGAGAGGAAATGGAGGAAACAGGTATGCCAGCCTGTATCCAAGCCAACCTTTGCAACACCATACAGCAGGTCTGGAAGATCAGGACTCTGCTCAGGAACAATTGCTTTTGCTGCTATGGTGAATTCCATACATAGTACTCTGCAAAAGCGTTATTTGATGACCTCACATAGCCTGATCAGTTCTGACCAACAGCCTGCAACAACTCCAAGTTTTCTTCCAGATAGCCAAACTTATACAACAAATTGGCATCTGCTTAATTCACTTACTTGTATGAACTTTATTCACAATCCAACTGAGTATTGGAGTCCATCTACCTCACAAATCCTGGATGTGGAGCCTACTCAGCAACTAAGAGTATAGTAGACCTAACCTATCCCAGCACGCTTTTTTCCTGGATCCGCTTCTCCCTGATGCGACCGGAGGACATAGACTTGGCCTGATTTAAAATCTTTCCTGTCTCAGACTTACAAACAACACATAGCTCCTTTCAGCTGTTCCACTAAACTCTGCAAGCAGGTAACCTTCTGGAGGACAGTTCCCCACCCACCCCAAGCTCATTCCCTCATTTATAGATAGTCTCCCACACAACTTTCATTCTCCTGAAATGACAGATGCAAACACTTATCAACACATCCTCCCAAATCACTATATTTGTGTTTTGTTTTCATCTACACACCTCATACCACTAACTAACAATCTAAATATGACCATACTGTTATTCATGATAACCCTTTTATCTCTCCAATTTTGTTCACATCACTACCACTATAAGCACACACCTCAAACTGGAAAACAAATTATCATACATCATGGCCTGCTCTGTTCCTGTAACTTATCTGCTGAGTGCTGGTGGTTATAAAAAATAGCCTTCCTACCCCCACCTCACAAAATTATAAAGTATATAATTCACTATATGACCAAACAAAAAATATGTCTTTTTTGTGCACAGTAATATCCGCAGCTTACTACCAAAAATCGATGCACTGCAAGCATGGTGTTCACATTACAAGCCCAAAATCATTGTGCTCTCTGAATCGTGGCTAACTGTAAATAAAAAACTGACTCTGCCATTGCAATACATGGATATTCTTGCTATAGAAATGACAGAGCAAAAAGAGGAGGCAGCATTGTAATTTATGTTGACAATTCCATAAAGGTCACCCCCTTAAAAAACCTTAGCTCTCCTGCCACCTTTGATTTCCTTTCTGGCAAAATTGAAAACCTGTGCAGTAAATCAATCATTGTTCCTGGAATCTACCACCGACCTAACTCCCCCATGCATTCCCTTTCTGACATAGCCCATCTCCTTAGTGAAACCATAGCTCAAAATCCAAAAAGTAAAATTTTGGTCTTTGGAGATTTTAATATTGATTGCCTGAATTCTAAAATTAATAGTTCTTGCTCGCTGTTTAAGACTTTGCGACTAATGCATTTAATCTTCTTCCCTACTCACATAAACATTAAAAGCCATAACCACACCCTGCTCTATTGGATTCTCTCCACTTCTCCTGATCGGATCCAAGAAGCAGGTGTTCTCCCTAACAGTTTCAGTGACCACTGCTTAATGTACTGATGCGCAAAATAAAGGCTACTAAATCCCCTCCCAAGATTAAAAACACCAGGTCATTCAAAAAATGTAATCTTGATTCTATTCTAAATGACTTCAAGAACCTCCCCTGGGACAGATTAAACCTAATCCCAGATATAGACTATGCAGTTGAACTCTTTCAGTCCGAACTTCTACAAGTTTTTAATTTGCATGCCCCGCGGCATAAGGTGAGAGTTAAAGGAGCACATTTAAACTGGATCACAGCTGACCTCATTCAAATGTTCCAGTTTCAGGATTCATTGTGGTCAAAGTTCAAGCGTACTGGCTCTATGAATGATCACTGTGTATATAGACAATGGCAAAATATATGCACTAAACAAACAAAATTGGCCAAGGCCCAATATTTCTGTGAAAATCTGAACCCTTTAAGGTTCTGGAAAATCATAAATAACTTACAAACTCCCCCAATCCACTCCCAACCCTCCACTGTCAAAGTGAACAACCAAATTCTGCAACTTCCCTTAGATGTTGCAAATGCCTTTAACAATTATTTTGTCGGTTGTACCACCACCCTGATTGCCAATCTAATAAAATACACACATCCTGAAACTACAAATGTGGATCAGGCCACACTAAACTTGCAAAGTCCCAATATAGAGAAGTTCAATTTTAGACATGTACCTATCAATCGGCTAGATTACGAGTTTTGCGTTATGAGCGGCTCAGTACTAACTTGCAAGTTATTTCCACCGCTCACCTCCCTATAGCGCTGCTATTACAGGTTTGCAAAATCCCGGCTTTAGCAGGCAAAATGGAAGCGTTGAGCTACAATGAGCTCCATACCGCACCCAAATACCAGCGCTGCTTTGAGCTGGTTTTACGTGCTTGTGCACGATTTCCCCCTAGACATCAATAGGGAGAGCCGGCTAAAAAAAAGCCTAACACCTGCAATAAAGGAGCGTAAAGCTCAGTAACGCAGCCCCATTGATTCCCATGGGGAATGAAAAGTTATGTTTATACCTAACACCCTAACATAAACCCCGAGTCTAAACACCCCTAATCTGCCGCTCTAGACATCACCGTCACCTACATTATACTTATTATTAAACCCTAATCTTCCGCCCCCGACACCGCCGACACCTACATTACACTTATTAACCCCTAATATGCCTCCCCCAATGTCGCCGCTACCTACATTACAGTTATGAACCCCTAATCTGCAGCCCCGATATCGCCGCAAACCTACCTATACTTATTAACCCCTAATCTGACGCCCCCAATGTCGCCACCACTATACTAAAGTTATTAACCCCTAAACCTAACAATAAGTCTAACCCTAACCCTAATGTAACCCTAACCCTAACACCACTAACTTCAACATAATTAAAATAAATCTAAATAAAAATTACAATTAATACCTAAATAATTCCTATTTAAAACTAAATAATTACCTGTAAAATAAACCCTAAGCTAGCTGCAATAAAACTAATAGTTACATTGTAGCTAACTTAGGTTTTATTTTTATTTCACAGCTAAGTTTGTATTTATTTTAACTAGGTTGATTATTTAGTAAATAGTTATTAACTATTTAATAACTACCTAGTTAAAATAAATACACATGTACCTGTAAAATAAAACCTAACCTGTCTTACACTAACACCTAACCTTACACTACAATTAAATCAATTACATTAATTAATAAAAAATAAAATCCTATCTGAAAAACCTAAGCACCCCATTGCCCTGAAAAGGGCATTTGGATGGGCATTGCCCTTAAAAGGGCATTTAGCCCTTTTTCAGCCCAAACCCTAAGCTAAAAATAAAACCCACCCAATAAACCCTTAAAAAAAACTAACACTAACCCCCGAAGATCCACATACAGTTTTTGAAGACCGGACATTCATCCTCAACGAAGCCAGGAGAAGTCTTCATCCAAGCGGGCAGAAGTCCTCAATGAAGCCGGGAGAAGTCTTCATCCAACCGTCAAGAAGCGGTCCTCCAGGCGGGCAGAAGTCTTCATCCAGACGGCATCTTCTATCTTCATACTTCCGACGTGGAGCGGCTCCATCTTCAAGACATCCGGTGCGGAGCATCCTCTTCTTTCGACGGCTACTGAAGAATGAAGGTTCCTTTAAGGGACGTCATCCAAGATGGCGTCCCTTGAATTCCGATTGGCTGATTGAAAAAATCCTATTGGCTGATGCAATCAGCCAATAGGATTGAGCTCACATTCTATTGGCTGTTCCATTCAGCCAATATAATGCAAGCTCAATCCTATTGGCTGATTGGATCAGCCAATATGATTTTGTTAACTTTAATTCCGATTGGCTGATGGAATTCTATCAGTCAATCGGAATTCAAGGGACGCCATCTTGGATGACATCCCTTAAGGAACCTTCATTCTTCAGTAGCCATCGAAAAAAGAGGATGCTCCGTGCCGGATGTCTTGAAGATGGAGCCGCTCCGCGTCAGAAGGATGACGATAGAAGATGCCGTCTGGATGAAGACTTCTGCCCGCCTGGAGGACCACTTCTTGCAGCTTGGATGAAGACTTCTTTGTTGAGAATGGATGTCCGGTCTTCAAAAACTGTAAGTGGATCTTCGGGGGATAGTGTTAGGTTTTTTTTAAAGGTTTATTGGGTGGGCTTTATTTTTAGCTTAGGGTTTGGGCTGAAAAAGAGCTAAATGACCTTTTAAGGGCAATGCCCATACAAATGCCCTTTTCAGTGCAATGGGGAGCTTAAGTTTTTTTAGATAGGATTTTATTTGGGGGGTTTGGTTGTGTGGGTGGTGGGTTCTACTGTTGGGGGGTTGTTTGTATTTTTTTTCAGGTAAAAGTGCTGATTTCTTTGGGGCAATGCCCCGCAAAAGGCCATTTTAAGGGCTATTGGCAGTTTGGTTTAGGCTAGGGTTTTTTTATTTTGGGGGGGCTTTTTTATTTTGATAGGGCTATTAGATTAGGTGTAATTAGTTTAAATATTTGGTAATTTCTTTTTTATTTTGTGTAATTTAGTGTTTATTTTTTGTAATTTAGTTAATTGTATTTAATTAATGTAATTGATTTAATTGTAGTGTAAGGTTAGGTGTTAGTGTAAGACAGGTTAGGTTTTATTTTACAGGTAAATTTGTATTTATTTTAACTAGGTAGTTATTAAATAGTTAATAACTATTTAATAACTAATCAACCTAGTTAAAATAAATACAAACTTAGCTGTGAAATAAAAATAAAACCTAAGTTAGCTACAATGTAACTATTAGTCGATGTTGAGGGCAGCAGATTAGTGGTGTTTAGACTCGGGGCTTATGTTAGGGTGTTAGGTCAGGTGTAAACATAACTTTTCTTTCCTCATAGGAATCAATGGGGCTGCGTTACGGAGCTTTACGCTCCTTTATTGCAGGTGTTAGGCTTTTTTTTTGCCGGCTATCCCTATTGATGTCTATGAGGAAATTTTGCACGAGCACGTAAAACCAGCTCAAAGCAGCACTGGTATTTTGGTGCGGTATGGAGCTCAATGGAGCTTAATGCTGTATTGTATTCATTTTAACTATGTAGTTATTAAATAGTTAATAACTATTTACTAACTAGTCTAGCTAGTTAAAATAAATACAAACTTGCCTGTTAAATAAAAATAAACCCTAAGCTAGATACAATCGCCTAGATTTAGAGTTTGGCGTTAGCCGTCAAAAGCAGCGTTAAGGGGTCCTAACGCTGCTTTTTACCGCCCGCTGGTATTTAGAGTCAGGCAGGAAAGGGTCTACCGCTCACTTTCTTTCTGCGACTCGCGGCTACCGCAGATCCCTTTATGTCAATTGCGTATCCTATCTTTTCTATGGGATTTGCATAACGCCGGTATTACGAGTCTTGGAAGAAGTGAGCGGTAGAGCCTCTACCGACAAGACTCCTACCGTCAAAAAAAGTCAGTAGTTAAGAGCTTTACGGGCTAACGCAGGAACATAAAGCTCTTAACTACTGTGCTATAAAGTACACTAACACCCATAAACTACCTATGAACCCCTAAACCGAGGCCCGCCCACATCGCAAAACCTATGATAATTTTTTTTAACCCCTAATCTGCTGCTCCGGACATCGCCGCCACCTACATTATACCTATGAACCCCTAATCTGCTGCCCCTAACATCGCTGACACCTATATTATATTTATTACCCCCTAATCTGCCCCCCCCCAACGTCGCCGCCACCTACCTACACTTATTAACCCCTAATCTGCCGACCGGACCTCGCCGCCACTATAATAAATGTATTAACCCCTAAACCGCCGCACTCCCAACTCGCAAACACTATAATAAATTGTATTAACCCCTAATATGCCCTCCCTAACATCGCCGCCACCTACCTACAATTATTAACCCCTAATCTCCTGCTCGCAACGTCGCCGCTACTATAATAGTTATTAACCCCTAAACCTAAGTCTAACCCTAACCCTAACACCCCCCTAAGTTAAATATAATTTAAATTAATCTAAATAAATTTACTATCATTAAATACATTTTTCCTATTTAAAACTAATAGCTTACCTATAAAATAAACCCTAATATAGCTACAATATAACTAATAGTTACATTATAGCTATTTTAGGATTTATATTTATTTTACAGGCAACTTTGTATTTATTTTAACTAGGTACAATAGCTATTAAATAGTTAATAACTATTTAATAGCTACCTAGTTAAAATAATTACAAAATTACCTGTAAAATAAATCCTAACCTAAGTTACAAATGCACCTAACACTACACTATCAATAAATTAATTAAATAAATGACCTACAATTAGCTAAACTAAAATACAATTAAATAAACTAAACTATAATACCAAAAGAAACAAACACTAAATTACAGAAAATTAAAAAAATTACAAGAAGTTTAAACTAATTACACCTAATCTAAGCCCCCTAATAAAATAAAAAAGCCCCCCAAAATAATAAAATGCCCTACCCTATTCTAAATTACAAAGTAATCAGCTCTTTTACCAGCCCTTAAAAGGGCTTTTTGCGGGGCATTGCCCCAAAGTAATCAGCTCTTTTACCTGTAAAAAAAATACACCCCCCCAAAATTAAAACCCAAACACCCCTACTTTAACCCACCCAAACCCCCCTTAAATAAACCTAACACTAACCCCCTGAAGATCTCCCTACCTTGAGTCGTCTTCACCCAGCCGAGCCGAATTCTTCATCCAAGCGGGGCAAGAAGAGGTCCTCCATCCGGTAGAAGTATTCATCCAAGCGGCGTCTTCTATCTTCATCCATCCGGAGCGGAGCGGAGCCATCTTCCATCCAGCCGACGCGGAGCCATTCTCTTCAACCGACGGACAAACGACAAATGACGGCTCCTTTAAGGGACGTCATCCAAGATGGCGTCCCTCGAATCGGATCGGAACAGCCAATAGAATGCGAGGTCAATCCGATTGGCTGATTGGATCAGCCAATCGGATTGAACTTCAATCTGATTGGCTGATTGCATCAGCCAATCAGATTTTTCCTACCTTAACTCCGATTGGCTGATAGAATCCTATCAGCCAATCGGAATTTGAGGGACGCCATCTTGGATGACGTCCCTTAAAGGAACCGTCATTCATCGTTAGTCCGTCGGTTGAAGAGGATGGCTCTGCGTCGGCTGGATGGAAGATGGCTCTGCTCCGCTCCGGATGGATGAAGATAGAAGACGCCGCTTGGATGAATACTTCTACCGGATGGAGGACCTCTTCTTGCCCCACTTGGATGAAGACTTCTACCGGATGGAGGACATCTTCTTGCTCCGCTTGGATGAAGAATTCGGCTCGGCTGAGTGAAGACGACTCAAGGTAGGGAGATCTTCAGGGGGTTAGTGTTAGGTTTATTTAAGGGGGGTTTGGGTGGGTTAGAGTAGGGGTGTGTGGGTGGTGGGTTTTAATGTTGGGGGGGTTGTATTTTTTTTTACAGGTAAAAGAGCTGATTACTTTGGGGCAATGCCCCGCAAAAAGCCCTTTTAAGGGCTGGTAAAAGAGCTGATTACTTTGTAATTTAGAATAGGGTAGGGCATTTTATTATTTTGGGGGGCTTTTTTAATTTATTAGGGGGCTTAGATTAGGTGTAATTAGTTTAAACTTCTTGTAATTTTTTTTATTTTCTGTAATATAGTGTTTGTTTCTTTTGGTATTATAGTTTAGTTTATTTAATTGTATTTTAGTTTAGCTAATTGTAGGTCATTTATTTAATTAATTTATTGATAGTGTAGTGTTAGGTGTATTTGTAACTTAGGTTAGGATTTATTTTACAGGTAATTTTCTAATTATTTTAACTAGGTAGCTATTAAATAGTTATTAACTATTTAATAGCTATTGTACCTAGTTAAAATAAATACAAAGTTGCCTGTAAAATAAATATAAATCCTAAAATAGCTATAATGTAACTATTAGTTATATTGTAGCTATATTAGGGTTTATTTTATAGGTAAGTATTTAGTTTTAAATAGGAAAAATGTATTTAATGATAGTAAATTTATTTAGATTAATTTAAATTATATTTAACTTAGGGGTGTGTTAGGGTTAAGGTTAGACTTAGGTTTAGGGGTTAATAACTTTATTATAGTAGCGGCGACGTTGCGGGCGGGAGATTAGGGGTTAATATTTGTAGGTAGGTGGCGGCGATGTTAGGGAGGGCATATTAGGGGTTAATACAATTTATTATAGTGTTTGCGAGGCGGGAGTGCGGCGGTTTAGGGGTTAATACATTTATTATAGTGGCGGCGAGGTCCGGTCGGCAGATTAGGGGTTAATAAGTGTAGTTAGGTGTCGGCGATGTTAGGGACAGTAGATTAGGGGTTCATAGCTATAATGTAGGTTGCAGCGGTGTCCGGAACGGCAGATTAGGGGTTAATAGTATAATGTAGGTGTCAGCGATAGCAGGGGCAGCAGATTAGGGGTTAAAAAGTGTAAGATTAGGGGTGTTTAGACTCGGGGTTCATGTTAGGGTGTTAGGTGCAGACATAACTTTTATTTCCCCATAGGAAACAATGGTGCTGCGTTAGGAGCTGAACGCTGCTTTTTTGCAGGTGTTAGTTTTTTTTTCAGCCAGCTCAACCCCATTGTTTCCTATGGGGATATCGTGCACAAGGACGTTTTTCCAGCTTACCTCTACCGTAGGCAACGCTGGTATTAAGGGTTGAAGTGGAGCTAAATTATGCTCAACGCTCCCTTTTCTGAGGCTAACACAGCCATTCAGACAACTCGTAATACCAGCGTTGTCTTAAGGGTGCGCTGGGAAAAAAGCAGTGTTAGCACCAGGGGTCTTTACCGACAAAACTCTAAATCTAGGCGAATGTAACTATTAGTTATATTGTAGCTATCTTAAGTTTTATTTTATAGGTAAGTATTTAGTTTTAAATAGGAATTATTTAGGTATTAATTGTAATTTGTATTTAGATTTATTTGAATTATGTTAAAGTTAGTGGGTGTTAGGGTCAGGGTTAGACTTAGGGTTAGGTTTAGGGGTTAATAACTTTAGTATAGTGGCGGCGATTTTTAGGGGCAGCAGATTAGGGGTTAATACCAGTAATGTAGGTTGCGGCGATGTTAGGGACAGCAGATTAGAGGTTAATAATATTTAACTATTGTTTGCGATGCGGGAGTACGGCGGTTAAGGGGTTAATATGTTTATTATAATGGTGGCGATGTTGGGAGCGGCAGATTAGGGGTTAATACGTTTATTTTAGTGTTTGCAATGCGGAAGAGCCTCGGTTTAGGGGTTAATAGGTAGGTTATTGGTGTTAGTGTACTTTTTAGCACTTTAGTTATGAGTTTTATGGTACAGCCCTGTAACATAAAACCCATAACTACTGACTTTCAGTTTACGTTACGGATCTTGTAGTTATGGGCTGTACCGCTCACTTTTTGGTCGGACAGGCAAACTCATAATACCGGCGCTGTGGAAGTCCCTTTTAAAAAGGACTTTTTGAAAGCTGCGGTAAGTACGTTGCGTTACGGCCAAAAAAGTGTGCGGTACAGATATACCTGCAAGACTCGTAATACCAGCGGTAGTGAAAAAGCATTGTTATGAAGCTTTTTCACTCATAACGCAAAACTCGTAATCTAGCCGAATGTCATTAAGAAACACCTTAATAATCTAAAAATGGAAAACCAGTCTAGACCTGACCAAATCGCAGCATTGCTGTTGAAGTTTAGTGCAATTGCTAAACCTGTAACAACCCTAATTAATGAATCCTTGGTGTCTGGATACATACCCAAACTTTGTAAGACTGCAAGAGTAGTGCCTATCCATAAAAGTGGTGACATTACTTTGGTTTCTAACTATCGCCTAATATCACTGCTCCCAGTATTGTCAAAAATCTTAGAAAAATGCGTCCATACGCAACTATGTGAGTATTACCAACAATCTAACTACCTGACCCCTGATCAATCAGGTTTTCACCTGAATCACTCCACTACAAATGCCTTTTCAAAAGTTTGTAATGACATTCAAATTGGCATGGAACAAGGAGACCTAACTGGAGCTATTTTCCTTGATTTTGCAAAAGCCTTTGACACAGTAGACCACGACATTCTATTGCACAAACTAAAAAACTCAGGTATTGATGATTGTCCACTAACCTGGTTTCGATAATATGTATCGGATCAATCACAATATGTCTCCATTTCTGACAGCGACTCCCTCACTCTCCCAGTCACGTGTGGTGGTCCCCAAGGTTCTATTTTCGGCCTCCTACTTTTCAAATTATTTATAAATGATCTGCCTAATGTCTGCAAATCCTCAACTGTACACATGTACGCAGATGACACAGTAATCTATGCAAGCAAATCCGATCTACCGCAACTTAAGGCTGTGCTCCAAGACCAGTTCACAGAGGTAGAAAAGAGGATCACAAAAAACAAACTCTTCCTAAATACTGACAAAACTGTCACAATGGTCCTTGGAACTGTCTAAATTATACAAATTACAAAATTCCCATCTATGCATTAAAACAAAATCATATAGCACACTGACCACAGTCCAATCTTTCAAATACTTGGGTATTTTGTTAGACCCCAATCTATCTTTGGGCCCCCACATAGAAAAACTTGCATCTAAACTTTATTCAAAACTAGGTGCCCTGTACAGAAACAAATCCTGCCTAAGCCCTACAGTAAAGGAAAAGATTGTACAGCAAATGCTGATGCAAATCATTGATTATGGGGATGTAGTATATGAACCTGCACCGCAAACTCACCTTAATAAACGTAATATATTTTAAAACTTGTTCTGCCGCTTTGTGCTACAAAGTAATTAGAGGACCCACCATTGTGACATTCTAAAAGAAGTAAACTGGCTGTTGTTGGAATCCCGACGCACACCCTCCATCTTTCCAGCCTTGTGCTTAAGGGCTTTTCTGGTAAGCTCCCACCATACCTGAGCAGAATGCTCTCCCCAGCTGCTCCCACCTCCTATAACCTCCGATCCAGTACCTGCACTTTATTCAGTCTGCCTCAGTACCTGCACTTAAAATATGAAATGACCTCCCGCGCACTTTCAAATCTTCCCTTAGCCTAAAATCCTTTAAGAGATCCCTCTCTACATATCTCAAAACAGAATGCACCTGTTATGGTGGATTATATATTTCCTACCTGTTCTATGTTTAATTTTGTAATATTGTTTATTAATATTGATTTTGTACTTTATTGTACCCTATTTTATTAATGCAATGTTTTATTCATCCAGGACATTTTTAAAAATGAGAGACATCTCAATGTATCCTTCCTGGTAAAATATTTTATAAATAAATAAATCTCAAGGGACCGCCAGAGCATCTATCAGAGCGGCCCATGGATCTCTTGACCTTGAACTGTACCGTGGAAGCTTGGCATTTTGCCGAGACGCTATCAGATCCAACTCTGGCACCCCCCATTTGAGGGTTAAGCTGGAGAACACCTCCGGATGGAGTTCCCACTCCCGGGGATGAAAAGTCTGTCTGGTCAGGAGATCCACTTCCCAGTTGTCCACTCCTGGAATGTGGATGGCAGATATACAGCAACTGGGAGCTTCCACCCACTGAACAATCCGAGCCACCTCCTTCATGGATAAGGAATTCCAAGTTCCTCCCTGGTGGTTGATGTAAGCCACTGATGTTATGTTGTCTGACTTAAACCTGATAAACTGGGCTAAGGACAGCTGAGGCCAAGCCATCAGAGCATTGAAAATCGCTCTCAACTCCAAAATGTTTATGGGGAGAGCAGACTCCTCCCGAGTCCAAAGTCCCTTTAATGAGTCCCAGGCTGGCGTACGTGGTCACAATCACCCAGGAAGTTCTCCGAAACCATGTTCCCTGAGACAGATGTTCCTGAGAAAGCCACCATGGGAGAGACTCTCTTGTTGACTGATCTAGATCTATCCTCCAAGAGAGATCCGCATGGTCCCCATTCCATTGACTAGGCATGCATAACTGCAGAGCTCTCAAATGGAATCGAGCAAAGGGAATGATGTCCATTGATGCAACCATCAGACCAATTACCTCCATACATTGAGTCACTGATGGCCGAACAGTAGACTGGAGAGAGAGGCAAGAGGAAAGAATTTTGGCTTTTCTGACCTCCGTCAGAAATATTTTCATTGATAGGGAATCTATTATGGTCCATAAGAAAACTACCCTTGTAGCTGGAACAAGGGAACTCTTTTCCAGATTCACTTTCAATTCATGGGGCCGTGTGAGATTTTGCTTGTTGAAAAGATGACGCCTGAAACAGAAAGTCGTCCAGATAATGTGACACTGCAATTCCCGAGACCGAATCACTGCCAAAAGAGCCCCCAGTACCTTTGAAAAAATTATGGGAGCTGTGGCAAGGCCAAATGTAAGAGCCACAAACTGAAGTGTTTGTCCAGAAAGACAAATCTCAGAAATTTGTGATGATCCCTGTGAAAGGGAACATGAAGGTACGCATCCTTCAGGTCTATGGTCATCATGAACTAACCCTCTTGCACTAAAGGAAGAATGGTATGGATAGTCTCCATCTTGAAGAACGGTACTCTGAGACTCAGACAAGGCATCGTACCAATACCACTTGTCACGGTGGCAATACACACTGCAGGTTGCCATTAGAAACCTTGATGAACATACATCTTCTTCAAATAAGCCTCAAGCTATTTGTTCATTGGATCCTTAAAGGAGCAACTATCCTCAATAGGAATTCTCTTAGCCAGAGTAGAAATGGCCCCTTTTACCTTAGGCACCATTTGCCATGACTCTTTAATGGAGTCAGCGACGGGAAACATCTTTTTAAAGACAGGAGACAGGGAAAAAGGAATCCCTAGCTTCTCCCATTCCTGTGCTATTTTCTCTGTAGCACGGTCTGGCACAGGAAACACCTACACAGAGGAAGGAACATCAAAGTATTTATTAAGTTTACTAGACTTTTTACGGTTGACAGCAACAGGATTATCAGAGTCGTCCAACGGAGCTAAAACCTCCTTCAACAGTACACGGAGGTGTTCAAGCTTAAATCTGAAGAATATAACTTCAGCATCAGAAGAAGGCATTATACTGTCTGAATCTGAGACTTCACCCTCAGAAGCTACTGAAGTATCCTCCTCATAAGGATCATGAGGAAGGGCAACATGGATATCAGAAGCTGGAGCAGAAACCTTACTTTCTGAATCTTTAATTTTAATCTTGCTTTTCCCCTGTAGCATGGCAAGGGCAGCTAATGCTGCAGATACCACAGAGGATACCTGGGCAGCAATTTCTGCTTGCAAATTAATTCCTCCAGGAGATTGAGAGGAACCGCAGGGTACTGCATGTGATACTATTAAGGCTTGGGACGGTTGAAGATAAAACTGTGGCAAAGCCTGAACAGCATCGTCCTGGGAGACATTTGGCTCAGAAAGTTTATATTTATGTCTTAAAGTTCTCTCTTTACATGAGGAACAAAATTGCAAGGGTGGCCCAATTTGGCTTTCTAAACACAGCAGGCATCTATCCATAGGAGAAGGATCCTGTTCCATTATTTTTTGCCAAAAAAGGACCAAAAAATAAATAAGTTTTTATTAAGGTACTGTCCCTTTAAAAATAAAAAATGCAGTATAGACTTAACTTAAAAGACTAAATTGCATCTACACCAAAATTTAGGAGACTTGTCTCCTAAACACATCTCTACACCTCAGCCTGTGACTGAGGTGCCTACCTGCCCCCATGTAGCGATCAAGAGACAAGTTAGGTCGGATGTCAGAGAAAAGTCGCAACCGCTCCGAACGCTTGTCCCACAGAAGTTTTCAGGATCGGAACGAAGCAGTTACGTGACCTGCCTTTGAAGCTGTACTTCAAAGGCGGAAGAGGACCACAACAAAAATGAATGTATATAATGGCAAAAACAAAACCATCTTAAAAAATCGCATCTGTGATCCTCAAAGTGCCCAACACATCCTATTAGTTCCAAAACTAAATGACATGTGTCCAGCCCTAGTTGTGCATAAAATACTATGAGCCAATAATAAAGGTGTTAACTCCTTCATGCCACAAAGGAATTTAACCCCTGTCTCCAAATCACATATACAGTATGCCTACCCAGTGCCGTAAAACAAACCTGACACAGGATTCTAGTCCCCAAAATACTGCAGTCTTAAAATTAACCCCCTCAGTGTCAGCCTCCTAGCCGGAGAAAACAAAAGGCACTTACCTGCACATCTAGCTGTCCAGCAGGAGGAAAGCTCACATGGTATGAAAGGAAGCCACTCCTTATAGAGGCCTGTGGAAACAGAAAAGAACAGAGTAAACCTACTCTGGCTTTCTATACAAGGGCAGCAACATGTTAGGAAAACGCAGTGAGGCCTACCTCACAAGTTCCTAACTGCTTTAAAGCCAACACTGCCCTACTGAAGAGACTAACGTGGAGTACGGCTAAACCCAAACTTTGAAAAAGAAAGATCAGAGCAAACTTACTCCGGCTTTCTAAACTAGATAAAAATCTTGCGTGAAGTAAAAGAAATCCAATTTCCTCAGACACTAAAACTTCACCTCCTCCATGCACAAGGCAAAGAGAATGACTGGGGTTTGGTGGGAAGGGGAGTGATACTAAACAGCTTGGCTGTGGTGCTCTTTGCCTCCTCTTGCTGGCCAGGAGAGATATTCCCAACAGTAAATGATGACGCCGTGGACTCACCATATCTTAGGAAAGAAAAGGATTTTAGTGAATCTACCTCCCTGTGTGGTCTTCTCCCAGCAAGGAGCCTCGGGCAGCTTTCATTTTGCATATTAATATATTATAATAATATTATTTATAAAATAATTTCATCACATTTCTTTATCAACAGCCAGGGCAAACTTGTAACAATGAGAACATCATAATTAATTTGTGCTTCTGGTAATTTGAACATGTAATAATTTCTTGCCTGTGGTTTTGAAGCACCACCCAGAAGAGCACCGCATAAACATAGCCAGCAAACGCTATTCTGAACTGTTAGATAGTATTGTACAATTTAGTCATTCTGGGTACTTTTCTGTAAAAAAATTGACTAACAAGATCATGCAGAGAAATGTTACTTAAAACAAACATACGTTTCATAGTTGGTATTTACTTCCTCTTTTAACAGGAAACTTCTCAATATCTTAAAAAGTTCACAGAACAGAACATACAGAAAACGTTAAAGAAAGAGTCAGGGGTTAGGAATCCTTCACTGAAGAAACCTGCACTGAAGATTACTATAAAAAAAGGTAGGAATGTTTTTTTCTTCTGTTAGAAAACTGAATTAATTCACATTATATTAGCATGCACAGAAAGAGAATTGTAAAAAGAGACAGAAAGAAAGAGAGAGATAGAGAGAGAGAGAGAGAGAGAGAGAGAGAGAGAGAGAGAGATAAAGAGAGAGATAAAGAGAGAGATAAAGAGAGAGAGAGAGAGAGAGAGAGAGAGAGACTATCAACAGTGTATTTGATGTAAAATGTAATTGCAGTTATTTTTTTTATATAGAGTATATTACTTCTATTATTAAATTAACTTTAGTCTTTTGGAATCCTTTGTTGAAGAGTATGCTCAGGAGCACCTATACACTACTTGGAGCTTGCTGAAAACATTGGCTGAGGGAATGACAAAAAGGGATAAATGTGCAGGCACCAACTAGCTCCCAGTATTGCATTGCTGCTCATGAGACTACCTAGGTATGCTCTTCAAACAAAAGATACCAAGAGAATGAAGCAAATTTGATAACAAAAGTAAAATGAAAAGTTGTTTAAGGGGAATTCTAGAATCCCTGGGATTTGCATACATCCTAAGAATATATTATGTTTACCCTTCAAAATGAAATTATTTAAATCAGAACAGAATGAACATTGGGTATTATCTATAGAATAACATATCAGCCATAAAATTAGTATAAGATTAATTGTTTTGCAGTAGTTATCTGATAAAGCCAATTAGGGACATATATGTAGCAGGGTTAGCCGTAATAAGTCAGCATGGTGTAATTTCAAGTTCTGAGAAATAGAAATTGCTCACGTTTCTGAGCTAAATTCCATTAAAAAGGGACAAAATAAGTAATGAAAATATATTGCAAAGTTGTTTTATTATGCAGAACTAAACTTTATGGGGCCGATTTACCAAACGGTCAATCGGCTCCAATGCAGTTGTTTCCGTGCAATCCTTCAGGCTCGCCGGAAAAAGCAGTTAAGAAGCAGCGGTCTTAACTGGTCTGCAGCCTCTGAGTCGACGAACAGCAATCAGCCTGATCAAATACGATAAGGTTGATTGACACCTTCTGCTAGTGGCCGATTGGCTGCAAATCTGCAGGGAGTGGCATTGCACAAGCAGTTCACCAGAACTGCTTGTGCAATGTTAAATGCTGACAGTGTATGCTGATCAGCGGATCATGTCTGCCGGACATATGATAAATCCGCCCCTATATGTAGAAATCTAATGGTGCTTACTCACCACTAGAGGTAATGTCCTTTAGCATACATTTGCACAGATACATACGTTAGAGAGAGTTGCAATTAGAGTCAAAGGGGACGATTTATTAAGCAGCGTATGCTGCTTATTCCGCGAGAGCCCTTCCGGCTTGCCGGGATCAGGATTTAAGAAGCAGTGGTCAACCTGTCCGCCACCTCTGAGGTGGCGGGCTGGAATCATCCCGATCAGGTACAATCGGGATGATTGACACCACCTGCTAGTGTCCGACTGGCCGCAAATGTGCAGGGGGCGGAATTGCACAAGCATTTCACAGGAAATGCTTGTGGAATGATAAATGCTGACTGCTTATGCTACAGCGAATCATGTCCATCCGCCATTGGCTACATCTACCCCAAAGTATCTAAAGCCTTGTCATTTGAGAACTATGTGTAGCTATCTCAATTATAAAAAAATATATATCACATAGACTTTAATAGTGGTTTTCTGTTACAAATGACTAGATACATTTCTCTATATGATTATTATTATTGACTCCTATGTGAGAAATTAGAAGCAAAACAGTGTATCTGGTCAAGAGATTAAACAGCTCTGAGAATGTTTTGTGAGGCAGCCACAGATAGTGAAAAGAGCAGATATTACTCAAATAATATTTATTGTGTTTGTTCTGGACACTTTAAATGGATAAGGAAGAAACATGAAGGGGCCTATTTATCAAAGGTCTGTCGGACCTTATCCGATAGTGTGGATCATGTCCGACAGACCTCGCTGAATGTGGAGAACAATACGTTCTCCGTATTCAGCATTGCACCAGCAGCTCTTGTGAACTGCTGGTGCAACGCCGCCCCGGGCATATTTGCGGCCAATCGGCCGCTAGCAGGGGGGTGTCAATCATCCCGATCGTATTTGATAGGGTTGATTTACGGCGATGTCTGTCCACCTGCTCAGAGCAGGCGGACAGGTTATGGAGCAGCGGTCTTAAGACCGCTGCTTCATAACTGGTGCAGGCTCGCCAGAAACACGGGCCCTTAAGTTCCATACGGAGCTTGATAGATAGGCCCCGGAATGTTAAAGATACTTAGTGCGTTGAAACAAATATATACTTTTTACATTAATGCTTTTGTAGATTAGAAATCATTTTAAGATATGGAGGGTGAAACCTTATTAGTTTAGTGGCAAATGCTCTCTGAGGCACCTACACCTGGCCTTTGAGAGTCCCTAAGTCTTTGCTCTGCAGTGCGAGCAGAAGTGTGCGTGACCGAGCGTGGCCGGGGGCATGTCCGAGCGTGAAGGGGGTGTGAACAAGCGCGAGGGCAGCGAGGGGGCGTGGCCGAGTGTGAAGGGGCGGGGCCAGACGGGCCGTGAAAGGCTGTGCAGTTTTAGAGCTCAAAACAGCTCAAAAGAGGGGAGAGAGGGGGTAGGGAAAAGATAAGAAAGGTGAGAGAGAGATCAAGAGGGGAGAGAGAGATCAAGAGGGGAGATAAAAAGAGCACAAGAGAGGGAGCAAAAGAGAGTGGAGGGAGAGCAAAAGAAAGGGGACAGAGATATCAAAAGAAAGGGGGGGAGAGAAAGAGAGACTGGGAGGAGAGAGAGAGAGGGGGAGGAGAGAGAGAGGGGGGTGGAGGAGAGAGAGAGAGAGAGAGAGAGAGGGGAGAGAGAGAGGGGAGGGAGAGAGAGAGGGGAGGGAGAGAGAGAGAGAGAGAGAGAGAGGGGGGGGGGGAGGGGGAGTGAGAGAGAGAGGGGAGTGAGAGAGAGAGGGGAGGGAGAGAGAGAGGGGAGGGAGAGAGAGAGGGGAGGGGAGAGAGAGAGAGGGGAGGGAGAGAGAGAGGGGAGGGGGAGAGAGAGAGAGAGAGAGAGAGAGAGAGAGGGGAGGGGGAGAGAGAGAGGGGAGGGGGAGAGAGAGAGGGGAGGGAGAGAGAGAGGGGAGGGGGAGTGAGAGAGAGAGGGGAGGGGGAGGGAGAGAGAGAGAGAGAGAGAGAGAGAGAGAGAGGGGGAGTGAGAGAGAGGAGGAAGAGATAGAGAGATGGGAGAGAGAGAGAGGGGAGGGAGAGAGAGAGGGGAGGGGAGAGAGAGAGAGGGGAGGGAGAGAGAGAGGGGAGGGGGAGAGAGAGAGAGAGGGGAGGGGGAGAGAGAGAGGGGAGGGGGAGAGAGAGAGGGGAGGGAGAGAGAGAGGGGAGGGGGAGTGAGAGAGAGAGGGGAGGGGGAGGGAGAGAGAGAGAGAGAGAGAGGGGGGGGGGAGTGAGAGAGAGGAGGAAGAGATGGGAGAGAGAGAGAGGGGAGGGAGAGAGAGAGGGGAGGGGGAGGGAGAGAGAGATAGGGGGGAGAGAGAGAGGGGGGAGATAGAGAGGGGAGAGAGGAGAGAGAGGGGAGAGAGAGAGAGGGGGAGAGAGAGAGAGGGGGAGAGAGAGAGGGGGAGAGAGAGGGGAGAAAGAGAGAGAGGGGGAGAGAGAGAGAGGGGAGAGAGAGAGAGAGAGAGAGGGGGAGAGAGAGAGATAGAGGGGAGAGAGAGAGATAGAGGGGAGAGAGAGAGATAGAGGGGAGAGAGAGAGAGATAGAGGGGAGAGAGAGAGAGATAGAGGGGAGAGAGAGGGGGAGAGAGAGAGAGAGGGGGGAGAGAGAGAGCGCAAAAGAGAGGAGGGAGAGAGAGCGCAAAAGAGAGGGGTGAGAGAGCGCAAAAGAGAGGGGGGAGAGAGAGAGCGCAAAAGAGAGGGGGGAGAGAGAGAGCGCAAAAGAGAGGGGGGAGAGAGAGAGCTCAAAAGAGAGGGGGGGAGAGAGATCTCAAAAGAGAGGGGGAGAGAGAGCAAAAGAGAGGGGCAGGGAGAGAGCGCAAGTGGTGGGACCGCTGTACCCTGCAAAAAATGGCCCGTGTGAACGGGCTTTAGGACTAGTATATTATATATGATTATATATAGGTATATACAGTAAATACACAGCATAATACTTTATTAGATATGAATATTGCATAAATATTTTTATCTACTTAACTGCAAAGGGCTCCAATGCATTTATATATATTTATATATATTTATGTGTTTATATGTATATATGTGTCTGTAATTACATATATACACATATAAATACATATGTAAACAAACATATATATATCTATATATACATATACATATTTGAACGTATATTTATGTGTCTCTATGTTAAAGTCATTGTTAGATACGATGATGACAGGTGATTGGGAACATCTTGCAATGTCACTGGTGTGAGGCAGCTGGAGGTGTCAGTTGGCTAGGAAGTAGGTATATGATGAATGATTGTTTTAGGTTTATTGTGTTTATTTTTGCCTAAAAGTGATCAGCAGCATCTTTGGCTCTAAAGCTTGATGGTGGATAATGATGTTGAGAGCAGAGGAGTGTGTTGAAGGTTAACAAGAGGCATTTGAGCATAGAGGAACAAATTAGATAGGGTAAAGGCATTAGAATATTACTGTAGTATGATTTTGAAGTGGATAAAGTCTGCCTGAGTACATGATATCCCCAGAGAAGCTCTGTAGTGTGAAAAAACATCACTGGGATGAGGATGCATTTAGACTGCTAAGGCTGAAGCTTCAAGCTTATAGAATGGTGTAGGATGGCAGGTGCAGCTGTGTCAGGATTAAATGCTGGTGATGATAGTGATCACCAAGGAAAAAGGACAGACTGTTGGAAAAGAAAAAGTGAGAAAGCCAGGAACCAAAGTAGTCAAAAACAGTGTGCCTGTTCCAAGAAGTTAGATAGATTACAACAATGCTCAGGGAGACAAGAGAGAAAAGTTGTATAATGTTAACTTCAAAGGGGCTTAGGAAGAGTGAAGAAAAGGAGGGGACGCAGAGGGAGGTATAGTGGGATTGAAAGTGAAATGCCAACACCACATCTCTTTTGGGCCTGATGATCTAAAGATGAGAGTGAGATGATCTAAAATGATCATCAGCACTGTGAGATCCCTAGTGGTGCTTTACTTCACCAAGAAATGTTCCTTATGTATGTGAAGGAGAGACAAGCCCAGTGCAATATAACACTAGTTTTACTGCATTTACACTTTGTGCTTTGTATTTTTATTACTTAGCACTTCAGATTAAGTTTTATTACATTTAACATTTGAACTTTTTATTTTGTATTTTATTTTGTATACAACAGTTTATTTAGGATTCTGATTAGGCTTTCACAATTTCTGTGTAACTTAAACAAATATTATCATACTTTGTATATTTATGTATATTTATGTGCATCTTGTACAAATTACATTGCACTTTGAATTTTTTCTATTTAAAATAAAACTGAAAACTGACAGTTTCAGTTGCCCAGAGAGCTTCATTACTTTCTATGGGCTCGATAAGCAAAGATTCTCTAGTTTGGAGAAAAATTATAGTGCAGACTTTACAGGTGCTGAACTCACTGAATTCTATAACAAAAAGGGCAAAACCTAGATGTCCCAGAGAGAAAATAAGTGCCTTCCATAGAAAGTAATGAAGCTCTCAGGGATACATCATTTCATTGGGTAAAGAGAAGGTAACTGAAGAACACCTGGGGCTGATATAAATGCTCAGTTTTTCCCAATTACAAATTAAACTGAAATGTTTTCACTACAATTTAACTTGCTTTTGCCTATAGGTTAGTATATATTACTTTTAAGTTAAACAAGTGTATTGTGAATTTTGAGCAATCTTTACCTATATGTAGCTGGTGAGAAAAATCAGAAAAATCATGTAGACCAGCTTGTTTAAAATGCTTACAGCATTTCACAAGACTTGAGAGAGAGTTTCAGACATACCCTGGGAAATGCCCGGTTCAGCCCAGGGAATTCCCCCATCTCTCACACTTTTGGAAGCTGTGTTTTTATTTTACAATAAAGAAAATACAAAGTGCAATGTGATTTGTGAAAGATACACAGAAATATACAAAGTAAAATCCTACTTTGTTAAACTAACAAAGAAAATGTTAAAATAATCAAAATTTGTGACATCAGCGCTAGAAGTAAGCTTTTATCGGTGCGTCGTGTAGCGCTCGTATTATGAGTAAAAAGGAATATGTTTTCACTTGTGTGCTAACCCGACGAGCACAAAAAGACGAAATTACAATATATATGCATATATATAATACACATTCACGTAGTCAACAGCCCACTCTCGTGCAAACCCGATCGCATATTCTCATGTGCGCTAACCAGACTTGAAAATATGTATATTTTACATTCCAAAGGTCTTTACATAGAAGAATATGTTGTATTTATTCTTAAATAAACATTTCTAAACATATCAGGTGGTTTATCATACAATATATATCTATACCTACATCTATACATTAAAATATATGTAGAGATATATACAGATATAAATATTGGAATATCAATTTATAAATACTTAGACATATTCTGCTATGTGTAGAACATTGGAATATGAAATATTTACAGTAAATACATATTTAAAACTTTTATTAAATACGAATATTGCATAAATATGCTCTTACATGTTTTCATCTACTGAACTGCAAAGAGCACCAATGTACTTATATATGTCTATATATTTTTACATATGTATTTATGTGTTTCTATATGTGTATATGTCTGTAAATACATATAAATATATAAATACATATGTATATGTATATATATAATTTTATAGATAGATAGATAGATATAGATAGATAGATAGATAGATAGATAGATAGATAGATAGATAGATAGATAGATAGATAGATAGGTGATAGATAGATAGATAGATAGATAGATAGATAGATAGATAGATAGATAGATAGAGACATATACATTTACATCCATATACATCATTAG
Organism: Bombina bombina; assembly: GCF_027579735.1. Lineage (NCBI taxonomy): Eukaryota > Metazoa > Chordata > Amphibia > Anura > Bombinatoridae > Bombina > Bombina bombina. Next base: position 377,701,720 of record NC_069501.1, read on the forward strand.
ACATCAATATGTATGTATCTCAATTTTAGAGTCATTTGTCAACCTTTTTTTTTTTCTAACACCTGAAACCTCATATCTTTGAGACCTTATAACTTTTGTGTGCACTATTTTTTATTTTTTTTAATACTTTTTATCAGATAGTGTTATAATGAGTGTAACTATTCTTTGTAATGTATTTTTTATTTGTTTTGTGAAACTTTTTTGTTTCACAAAACAGTTAACCAGAGGTCTGAGGACAGGGTAATCATTCTATTGTAAATCATGATTGCGCTCAAGTGATCATGTTTACTTTCAACTCTTAATACCAGAGGTAAGTCCGACAAGCAGAAACACCCACGATAAACCCCTTATTGTTTCCCGCAAAAGTTTGTGCTCCACTCGTAAACTGGCCCTAAATGTATTAAAATATAAAATAGATAGTGCAAAGCTTAAATGTAATAATACTGAAAGGACACTATCTGAAGTGCAAAGTAATATAAAATACAATGCACAAAGTGTAAATGTAACAAAACTCTCATATCATGCAGTGCTTTATTGCACTGGGCTTGTCTTTCCTTCAGATACAGATATGAGAGAGATACAGAGAGAGAGAGATATGAGTGCCCTTTTCCTTCGAGCATTTAGTGAGTTCAGCCTCTGTGAAGTTTGCACTACAATTTCTCTTCAAGCAGAAGCATATTTAATCTTCAGGCCCTTTGTTGCAAGACCTAGGACTGTGGCTAAAGTAAAGACCACTAAAGCTGAGTACAGTAGTAGGGAAGTTGTCAAAGGCTGATTCAGAGGTTTCAGTGATAGCAAGAAGGTTAAAAGGTTTAGAGTTGAACACGTCGTAAATGGGTGTTATGTTTTTACATAGACGGTGCAATACAGAGAGAGCAGGAGTTTTCCCAATAGAGGGGTCTCAAAAACTGGGTAAGGCGCATATTTTTGTATTCAAAGAAGGAAGCATTAGTACTAATGTATTCCAATACAGCAAAGGCAAAGTAAACATTTTATAGGCATAGTGTCCCTTTTCTAATTTCTATAAACATTCTAAAAGCTGGTCTATGCCTTCTCATTACTAGTTTTAAGTGTGTTTTCGCATAATTGCAAAAAATACAGTATATTTCTATTATACAATTTTAAACAACTTTCCACTTTACTTAATTTTTGTTACACAATTTTAAACATATTTCCAATCTACTTCTATTAACAAAATGTGCACTTTTTTTATGTTTATACTTTTTGGGGCCTATTTAAGAAGGTGCGAGCGGACATGATCCGATATTGCGGATCATGTCAGCTGCACATCGTTAAATGACGACAGCATACGCTCTCGGCATTTATCATTGCACCAGCAGTTCTTGCGAACTGCTGGTGCAATACAGCCCCCTGCAGATTCGCGGCCACTAGCAGGGGGTGTCAATTAACCCAATCATATTGGATCAGGTTAATTTCCAGCGATGTCTGTTCGCCGCCTCAGAGCAGGTGGACAGGTTATGAAGCAGTGGTCTTTAGACCTCTGCTTCATAACTTGTGTTTCTGGCGAGCCTGAAGGTTCACCAGAAATACGGGGCATCAAGCTCCATAGCTTGATAAATATGCCCCTTTGCCTCACCAGCCCCCACTGATCATGTGCAAGAATTCACAGAATATACATAAATTAATTTGTGATTGGCTGATGGCTGTCACATAAGTGGAAATAGACATAAAAAATCTACTACTCATTTGAAATTCAGAAGTGCTATTGCATTGTCTTTCTATCATGCATTTGTTGATTATGCAAATCTAATGTATTTACTGGTCCTTTAAAAAAAATGATCATTTTTAAATGTATCTAAGGTACCGACATTCACTACCTCCTTAGGCATTGAGTTCCACAATTTGACTGCTCTTACAGTGAAAAAATGTTTCCTTTCCTCCAGTTTTAAATTGTGACCTCTTGTTGCAAACAATTGCCTTGGAATAAACATGGCTTCCATCAACTCTGCATATGTATATATATATATATATATATATATATATATATATATATATATATATATATATATATATATATATATATATGTATGTATATATATATATATATATATATATAAAGTATATAGTATAAAGTATATAAAGTAATCATATCTCCTCTCAAGCACCCAAGAGATAACATCTCCATATAGTCTAAATTCGCCATCTCCCTTATTAGTTTTTTGGCCTTTCTTTGAACTTTTTCTAATTCTGTTATGTCTTGTTTTAAAATTGGTCCCCAGAAGTGCACTGCATACTCAAGGTGAGGGATTTATATAGTGACAGTCCAGGGGCGGAACAATTGCCAGTGCAAACAGTGCCACTGTACCGGGGGGCCAGGTCTGAGGGGGGCTCAGAGTCAGAGTAGCTAAATAAAGCAACTTAGAACAAAAATAAATTTAAACATTGTGCTATATTTTTTTTATTATTATGTGCGCCATTCCGCTGTGTGTTTAACAGTCAGAGGCGGACTGGGTTGGGGGGCAATTGCCCCCCCTGGACTTCTCTGATTCACTATAAAAAGGCTGCACTGCCTTAGAAGGACAGCGCGTCCGTGATTAATATCAGATATTGCAGAAATTAAAATCACCTATTTACTCTCATGCTATTTTCAGTGTATTTCTTCCTTCTCTTGAATTTATTTTTCAGTAAGAAATGTCATCTTATATGCCAGTCCATTTTATAAAACCTGTGTAGGGGTGGTTTTTAAAACTAGATTTCAATCAGGAGGGGTTAGACAGGTGCAGAGAGAAAACTGGGCCAACTCTTAAAATATCCATTGATTGCAAATAAATACATATGATACCTTGATTACATGTTATATTCGCAATTATTCCTGCTCTAAATAATAATACATTTACTATATATACATATAGTGGTATAAATAAACACAGAGATATGACAGACAACATTATTTAGAACAAAAAAAGGAACTTAGGGACATGTAAATATGTTTGCAAAAGATTTCCGACATAACACACACACATATATATATATATATATATATATATATATATATATATATATATATATATATATATATTATACATACAAGTATGTGCAAAGATATATGTACAAATTCTAGCATTAATAATCATTTATAAAAAAAAAAAGAGATAAAAGTATATCATGACACTCTAGAAATACAAATACTCATTAATGTATGTGAAAGTATCAAATAACAAATAAATATGAAAATAACTTCCTATAAGATATTGTTTGTTGAGGTATAAATATAGCTATTTCTTGGACAATAACAGAGGAAAAATAAAAGATTAGCTTCAGAGAAATGTGCTTGTTCATAAACAGTAATGAAATGGTATAAATAAAGTTGGGAAAAACCCGAATAACCGCAACATCGATGACTGTTAGTTAAAAAAAGTCCGATGCTCATCGCACCGTACTTGACACACGTGTTTTTGACGGTTAGTTTGATAAATAAGGGGATCGTATGTGGATCCGCGGCAGCGATATCTGGCAAGTGTATTGACACCAGCGAATGCACTGAGATTGACGCTTTGATAAATATGCCCCTGAGGGGGATATTTATCAAGCTGTCAACTATGTTGCACTCGCTGGTATCAATAGGGTCGCCTAACATCGGCAAACATTGCGGCCTCGGAGCTCAATACGATCTCCATATTTATAAAAAAAGCTGTCAAAAACATGCGCATCAAGTACGGGGTGATGAGCATCAGACGGTTGTTAACTAATGGTCATTGATGACTCTGCTATTCGTGTTTTTCCCAACTTTATTTATAACATGTCACTAAACGCTGCCACTATACTAAAATGTTTAACCCCTATCCCGCCGCTCTCCGACATCGCCACAACCTAAATAAATGTATTAACTCCTATCCCGCCGCTCCCCAACATCGCCAAAACCAAAACAAAAGTATTAACCCCTAAACCTCTGGCATCCCACACCACCACCCCTAACTAAACCTATTAACTCCTAAACCGTCAGTCCCCCACATCGCAAAAAAATAAATTAAGCTATTAACCCCTAAACCTAAAAACCTCCTGACTGTCATGACTGCCTAAGTTCTTTGCTTTATCCTTTGTATAGCTGTGTCTTTTCACACTTACATAATCTCCTCCCCATCAAGCTGTTTAAATTTCCCTCCTACTCATACCAAATTGCTTGATTGTTGAATCCAGCTTCTCACCCTCAAACTTCCTTGCAACCTTTGAGACAGACGCAGCTCACCTCTCTACCAAACACAGGACCGGAACCGGCAAGCGGTGACGTCACACGCCATCGCACACGCTGCAAATTCCCAGACTCTGCAGGGGAACTACTCTGTGTCCGGACACCACTCACCCATTACTTCTATAGTAACTTTAAAAAGCGCTTCCTTCACTCCTGTACCGCAGTAAGTTACCATTATTCAACATTTACTCCAGACATGTCTCAGAACCTTTAGTTAAGATGCCTTCGTATTCAAATGCGCTAATATTTACCTAACTTCGTTTTTTGTCAGTCTCAGTACCTTAAAAAGCTCAAGTGTCATTAGCTGTATTTTGCCTTTTTCTTGTACTGTTATCTGTGCTGCCAATTATGATCAGATACTATCTGTTTAACTCATTAACCTTGCAATTGCATGTTATTATTTAAGTGGGAACCAGTTTGTCAATACTGAGTGGGGCTATATGCTCTGTGGTCTCAGCCATTGTCTCACCTATCCTTATAATAAAAGTGAACTGTATCCATTGATTCTGAACCTTGCTGCCTCCCTTCACCTATACAGAATCATTGATACTTTCACAACACTTTTAAAGCTGCAGTTGTGGTCCTAAAATTCCCTCTCTCCTTTACAGGGGTGAGATTACCTTCCACAGGCTGACAATAACAATCAAGCCCTACTATGGACCCAGCAGCCTTATTAGCTCATGTAGAGAAATTAACACAAACTGTAGATAACCTCACTACAGGGTTAAATACACTACAGTTAGAAAATTCTGCTTTAAAGCAATACATCAATGATAAAATTGATACACTCACTACAAGTATTGGTTCTAGTGAACCCCAACCTAATCCTCCACAAACATTTAGTGGTATTCGTTCAGAATTTAGGGAATTCAAAAATTCATGTTCCTTATACTTCCAACTAAAACCCAAAACATATTTCAATGATCATTTGAAGGTTCTCACCACAATCTCTTATCTGCGTGGTGAACCACGTATATGGGCTAATTTGTTTTTTGAGACCAATGACCCATTGCTGTACTCATTTGATCAGTTTTTTAAAGCAATGGGACAGCTTTATGATGATCCCTACAAACAGCTGTCTGCTGAGACAGCAATGAGGTCTCTGAGACAACATAAAAGGCCTGTGGAGGACTACATCGCAGAGTTTAAGAAATGGTCCCCAGATACACAGTGGAATGACCTCTCATTACGCAATCAATTCCGCCTAGGCCTCTCAGATACTCTCAAGGATGAGCTAGCCAGACAACCCCTCCCAGATACTTTAGAACTCCTAATAGATGCAAGCATCACTTTAGATAGACGCATCAGAGAGAGACGCTCAGAAAGGTCACACTTAGAATCATCCACTAAACATACAGCTACTACATTACCCCCACCTAAAACACCTACAAAAACTTCTGAAATTCCTATGGAACTCGGTTTCATCAGAGGTCCATTAACTCAACAGGAGAAACTAAGAAGAAAAGCTTTAGATCTCTGTATGTATTGTGGAGGGATTGATCACACTGTAAAGGACTGCTCTCAATTACAGCGTAGGAAGGGTAAGATGAACACTACAAATATATGTCTATCTGCTAAACAAACACAGTCTAATCATTGCTCCCTTCCTATCTTATTACAGTGGGATCAGCAAAGACTCAACTCACAAGCAATCCTTGACTCTGGAGCGAGCCATAATTATATAGATCACCAATTCACTACTGTAAATAAAATTCCACTTGTTAAGAAATTGGTGCCTAGTGTACTTCGATTTATTGATGGTAATGAAATAACTTCAGGACCCATCTTATACCATACCATACCATTAAGGCTCACCACACATGACCAACACACAGAGTATATTACTTTTGATGTTATACCCTCACCTCTATATCCCATTATACTTGGTATCACTTGGTTTAAACAACACGATCCCACTATACAATGGTCAACTTCACAAGTTCTCTTTAATTCTCCATATTGTAAAGATTTGTGTCTCCATCAGGAACAAATTTTACTAGATGTTCCATTACAAATCCCTAAGGAATACATTACATTCGCTGATGTCTTTGATAAAAAAGAATCAGAGAATCTACCACCTCATAGGGTTTATGACTGCCCTATTGATCTCCTGCCAGGTGTTGATATACCTTACGGCCATATATTTCCCCTCTCAGAACCTGAGTTACAACACCTTAAAACTTATTTGGCTGATAACTTAAAGAAAGGCTTTATACGTCCTTCCACCTCCCCAGCTGGGGCTGGTATATTTTTTGTTAAAAATAAAGATCAGTCCCTAAGACCCATTATTGATTACAGAGAACTAAACAAGCGTACAATAAAAAACCGCTATCCTTTGCCTTTAATTCCCCAACTCCTTGATAGATTACAAGATGCTACTATATACACTAAATTGGATCTCAGAGGGGCTTACAACTTAGTACGTATCAAGGAGGGTCATGAATGGCTTACAGCATTCCGTACACGTTACGGCTTATTTGAATATACTGTGATGCCATTTGGCCTCTGTAATGCCCCGGCTACTTTTCAATACTTTATAAATGACATTTTTAAGGATTTTTTGGATTTATTTATGGTGATATATTTGGATGATATACTCATATTCTCTACCTCACGTACAGAACACATCAAACATGTTACCCTAGTATTAACACGGTTGAGAGAAAATTCTCTATATGTCAAACTAGAAAAATGCTTATTTCACTCCAAAGAAATAAAATTTCTAGGTTATATTGTATCACCCCAAGGTATCCAGATGGATAATGATAAGATATCGGTAATCCAAAATTGGCCTTCCCCAAAAAGTAAAAAGGATATACAAAGGTTCATGGGTTTCGCCAATTTCTACAGGAAGTTTATTAAAAATTTCGCTGATTTGACAAGACCATTAACTAACTTGACCAAATCTGATACACACTTTCGATGGAACGATGATTTAGAACAAATTTTCAACTTTTTAAAAAAGGCTTTCACTACGGCCCCTATCCTCCAATTCCCTAATTCTAAGTTACAGTATATCCTGGAAGTGGATGCATCTAATTATGCTTTGGGAGCAATCCTCTCACAGAGGTTGACTCCTAAGGACCCTCTACACCCTGTCGCCTTCTATTCACGAATACTTAATTCAGCTGAAATCAACTACCCAATTGGGGATAAAGAACTGTTAGCAATCAAGACTTCATTAGAACAATGGAGACACCTTCTGGAAGGGACCATTCTTCCAATCTTGATCTACACGGATCACAAAAATCTAGAATACTTACAATCTAATAGGACTCTTAGTGCACGGCAGGTCCGATGGAACCTATTCTTGGCTAGGTTTAATTATCTTATCACCTACCGTCCTGCAAACAAGAACAAGAAGGCTGATGCCCTCTCAAGACACTTGGTGGACCAAGTTCCGCATCCAAACCTCTCACCCTTAATTCCTCTTGACAGGTTCTTAGCTTTAACTGTAGAACAAAACAATCAGTTCAAATCGGCACAACAGGCTGACTCAAATAAACCATTACAGGTCTTGGATTTACACACGGATGGGTTGTATTATCACCAACAACAAATCTATGTACCCAACAGTCTCAGACCAACAGTCTTAAAAACTTTACATGACTCCCCATCTGCTGGACATATGGGCATAAAGAAAACTCAAGAATTAGTCTCCAGATACTTTTGGTGGCCAACTTACCTCTCCGATATCGCGGATTACGTTAAGACCTGTATGATCTGCGAAACTACTAAAAAAGGGAGGACTCCCCCGTACGGAAAATTGATCCCCTTACCGACTCCTGACCGTCCTTGGAGAGACATAGCTATCGACTATATAGTCGACCTGCCTATCTCAGAAAGGAATAACACCATATTAGTAGTCGTGGACCTATTTAGTAAAATGGCACATTTTGTGCCCTACCATAAACTCCCAACTTCTTCTGAAACCATTTCCTTAATGATCCACCATGTGTTCAAGTATCACGGACTCCCGAATAGTATCACCTCAGATAGGGGTACTCAATTTACCAGCCACTTCTGGAAACAACTTTGTCACTCACTAGGTATTTCTAGACGTCTCAGTACCTCTTTCCATCCACAAACTAATGGCCAGACTGAAAGAACAAACCAGTGCATTGAACAATACTTAAGATGTTTCATCTCAGCTAAACAAGAGAACTGGACCCAACTTCTGCCATACGCAGAATTCGCCTTCAACAATTCCATTCATTCCTCTACTAACTCCACACCGTTTTTCATTAATTATGGTTTCCATCCCTCTTTTGAATGGGATTCTATGGTCGGCAACACTTGTCCTGTTGTGAATGACCTCATCAACACTATTAGTGAATCCTTTTCATTAACTGCTGAAAATATTCGCATCGCCAAGGATCGGTATAAATTTCATTTTGACAAGAAAAGGATTCCCTCGCCTAAATATGCTGTAGGTGACTACGTTTGGTTATCGACACGTAATCTACATTTACCCCTTCCTTCCAGGAAACTGTCTTCCAGCTTTATTGGACCATTCCCCATCGTAAAGATTGTGAATATGAATGCTGTCACCCTCGCTTTACCAGCAAATCTGAAATCCCATCCTACCTTTCATGTGTCTCTCCTCAAGCCTTATAGACAGCTTCGTCACCATGATCCTTCTATTCCTATACTTCCTCATCTGCAGGATGCCACCCTGGAGTATGAGGTACAAGATGTGTTGGACTCCCGACGCTTTCGAGGGCAGCTTCAGTATCTGGTTCATTGGAAGGGCTATCCTGATTCTGAGGACTCCTGGGAACCGGCTTCTAATCTATCTGCCCCCCGATTGGTGGCCAGGTTCCATGAACGTTGTCCTGATCGCCCTGGACCCGATCCCCGGAGTTGATCCTTGGGGGGGGGGTCCTGTCATGACTGCCTAAGTTCTTTGCTTTATCCTTTGTATAGCTGTGTCTTTTCACACTTACATAATCTCCTCCCCATCAAGCTGTTTAAATTTCCCTCCTACTCATACCAAATTGCTTGATTGTTGAATCCAGCTTCTCACCCTCAAACTTCCTTGCAACCTTTGAGACAGACGCAGCTCACCTCTCTACCAAACACAGGACCGGAACCGGCAAGCGGTGACGTCACACGCCATCGCACACGCTGCAAATTCCCAGACTCTGCAGGGGAACTACTCTGTGTCCGGACACCACTCACCCATTACTTCTATAGTAACTTTAAAAAGCGCTTCCTTCACTCCTGTACCGCAGTAAGTTACCATTATTCAACATTTACTCCAGACATGTCTCAGAACCTTTAGTTAAGATGCCTTCGTATTCAAATGCGCTAATATTTACCTAACTTCGTTTTTTGTCAGTCTCAGTACCTTAAAAAGCTCAAGTGTCATTAGCTGTATTTTGCCTTTTTCTTGTACTGTTATCTGTGCTGCCAATTATGATCAGATACTATCTGTTTAACTCATTAACCTTGCAATTGCATGTTATTATTTAAGTGGGAACCAGTTTGTCAATACTGAGTGGGGCTATATGCTCTGTGGTCTCAGCCATTGTCTCACCTATCCTTATAATAAAAGTGAACTGTATCCATTGATTCTGAACCTTGCTGCCTCCCTTCACCTATACAGAATCATTGATACTTTCACAACACTTTTAAAGCTGCAGTTGTGGTCCTAAAATTCCCTCTCTCCTTTACAGGGGTGAGATTACCTTCCACAGGCTGACACTGACTTTAAATTAAAATTACAACATCCCTATCTTAATATAAATTAAAACTTACCTGTAAAATTAAAATAAACTATTTTTAAACTATTAATTAACCTACCCTAATTATTATACTACAATTAAATTAAACTACCAATTAAATAAACTAAATTACATATTAAAAAACCTAACCCTACTAAAATGATTTAACTATACTATTAAACATTATTAAAAGTACTACATTACAAAAAAACTCACTAAGTTACAAAAACAAACAAACATTAAATTACGAAAAAATCAAACCAAATTATCAAAAATATTTTTTTACACCTAATCTAATAGCCCTATCAAAATAAAAAAGCCCCCCCCCCAAAAAAAAAAAAAACCCTAGCCTACAAAAAACTACCAATGGCCCTCAAAAGGGACTTTCGTGGGGCATTGCCCCAAAGATATCAGCTCTTTTTCCTGTAAAAAAAAAAATACAAACCCCCTCCAACAGTAAAACCCACCACTTAACCAACCCCCCCAATAAAAAAAACTATCTAAAATAACCTAAGCTACCCATTGCCCTGAAAAGGGCATTTGTATGGGCATTGCCCTTAAAAGGGCATTTAGCTATTTTACTGCCCAGACCCTAATCTAAAAATAAAACCCACCCAAAAAAACCTAGAAAAGCCTAACACTAACCCCCGAAAATCCACTTACAGTTCTTGAAGTCCCTCAGCATCTTCTATCTTCATCCAGCCGGCGAAGTCCTCATCCAGGCAGCAAGAAGTCTTCAGCCAGACGGCATCTTCTATCTTCATCCAGCCGGATTAGCCATTAGAATGAGAGCTGCTTAAATCCTATTGGCTGATTTGAATAGCCAATAAGATTTTAGCAGCCCTAATTCCTATTGGCTGAATCAAATTTTTCAGCCAATAGGAATGCAAGGGACGCCATCTTGGATTGCGTCACTTGCATTCAAGTTCCAGTGTACGGCGGCGACCATATGAAGAGGATGCTCCGTGCTGGATGTCTTCAGGATGGAACCGCTCTGCGCCGGATGGATGAAGATAGAAGATGCCGTCTGGATGAAGACTTCTTGCCGCCTGGATGTGGACTTCACCGGCTGTATGAAGATAGAAGATGCCGTCTGGATGAAGACTTCTTGCCGCCTGGATGAGGACCGGCTGGATGGATCCTTCAAGCGGGACTTGAAGAACTGTAAGTGGATCGTCGGGGGTTAGTGTTAGACTTTTTTAAGGGTTTTTTGGGTGGGTTTTATTTTTAGATTATGGTCTGGACAGCAAAAGAGCTAAATGCCCTTTTAAGGGCAATGCCAATACAAATGCCCATTTAGGGCAATGGGCAGCTTAGGTTATTTTAGGTAGTTTTTTTATTTGGGGGAGTTAGTTGGGTGGTGGGTTTTACCGTTGAGGGGGTGTTTGTATTTTTTTTTTACAGGTAAAAGAGCTGATATCTTTGGGGTAATGCCCCACAAAAGGCCCTTTTAAGGGCCATTGGTAGTTTATTGTAGGCTAGGGTTTTTTTCATTTTGGGGAATCGCTTTTTTATTTTGATAGGGCTATCAGATTAGGTGTTTAAAAAAATTATTGGTTTGTTTTTTTTGGTAATTTAGTGTTTGGTTTTTTTTGTAACTAACGGCTAGATTACGAGTTGTGCGTTAGGGTAAAAAATCAGCTTTTTTACGCCTGCTGGTATTGCGAGTCTTGAAGGTTTAGGGTCACGCACACTTCTTTGGCCTTACCGCAAAACGACTTACGTAAACTTTGTAAAGTCTTTTTTTCTATGGGACCTCCATAGCGCTGATATTACGAGTCTGTCCTGGGAGGCTAAAATGTGAGTGGTACACCCTCTACCTAAAAGAGTCCTAACGCATTTAAAAGTCAGTAGTTAAGAGTTTTATGGTACAATGCCGTAACATAAAACTCATAACTAAAGTGCTAAAAAGTACACTAACACCCATAAACTACCTATTAACCCCTAAACCGAGGTCCTCCCGCTTCACAAACACTATAATAAAAAATGTAATCCCTAATTTTCCGCTCCGGACACCGCCGCCACCTACATTATATTTATGAAACCCTAATCTGCTGCCCCCAACATCGCCGACACCTACATTATATTTATTAACCCATAATCTCATAATGTTGCCGCAATCTACCTACACTTATTAACTCCTAATCTGCCGCCCCCAATGTCGCCTACACTATAATAAACATATAACCCCTAAACTGCCACACTCCCGCCTCGCAAACATTAGTTAACCCCTAATCTGCCATCCCTAACATCGCTGCCAACTACCTACATTTATTAACCACTAATCTGCCGCCCCAACGTCGCTGCCACTATACTAAATGTATTAACCCCTAAACTTAAGTCTAACCCTAACACCCCCTAATTTAAATATAATTAAAATAAATCTAAATAAAATTACTATCATTAACTAAATTATTCCTATTTAAAACTAAATACTAACCTATAAAATAAACCCTAAACTAGCTACAATATAACTAATAGTTACATTGTAGCTAGCCTAGGGTTTATTTTTATTTTACAGGCAAGTTTGTATTTATTTTAACTAGGTAGCATAGTTATTAAATAGTTATTAACTATTTAATAACTACCTAGCTAAAATAAATACAAAAGTACCTGTAAAATAAAACCTAACCTAAGTTACAATTACACCTAACACTACACTACAATTAAATAAATTACTTACATTAAATACAATTAAATAAATTAACTAAATTAAATACAATTACCTAAATTAAATTAAATTAGCTAAAGTACAAAAACAAACAAACACTAAATTACTGAAAATAATAAACAAATTACAGATATTTAAACTAATTACACCTAATCTAATAGCCCTATTAAAATAAAAAAGCCCCCCCAAAATAAAAATAAACCATAGCCTAAACTAAACTACCAATAGCCATTAAAAGGGCCTTTTGCAGGGCATTACCCCAAAGTAATCAGCTCTTTTACCTGTAAAAAAAATACAAACAACCCCCCCAACAGTAAAACCCACCACTCACACAACCAACCCCCCAAATAAAATACTATCTAAAAAAACCTAAGCTCCCCATTGCCCTGAAAAGGGCATTTGGTTGGGCATTGCCCTTAAAAGGGCAGTTAGCTCTTTTGCATGCCCAAAGTCCCTAACCTAAAAATAAAACCGACCCAATGCACCCTTAAAAACCTAACACTAACCCCCTGAAGATCGACTTACCGGGAGAAGTCTTCATCCAAGCCGGGGCGAAGTCCTCAATGAAGCCGGGAGAAGTCTTCATCCAAGCTGGGCGAAGTGGTCCTTCAGACGGGCAGAAGTCTTCATCCAGACGGCATCTTCTATCTTCATCCATCCGGCGCAGAGCAGGTCCATCTTCAAGTCATCCGACGCGGAGCATGCTCTTCAAACAAAGTCTTCTTACTGAATGATGGTTCCTTTAAGTGACGTCATCCAAGATGGCGTCCCTTAGATTCCGATTGGCTGATAGAATTCTAAAATCAGCCAATCGGAATTAAGGTAGAAAAAATCCTATTGGCTGATCCAAACAGCCAATAGGATTGAGCTCGCATTCTATTGGCTGTTCCAATCAGCCAATAGAATGCAAGCTCAATCCTATTGGCTGATTGGATCAGTCAATAGGATTTTTCCTACCTTAATTTCGATTGGCTGATAGAATGAATTCTATCAGCCAATCAGAATCTAAGGGATGCCATCTTGGATGACGTCACTTAAAGGTTCCTTCATTCATCTTTATTCGTCGTCGGATGAAGAGGATACTCCGCGTCCAATGTCTTGAAGATGGACCCGCTCCGATCCGGATGGATGAAGATAGAAGATGCCGTCTGGATGAAGACTTCTGTCCATCTGGAGGACCACTCCGCCCGGTTTGGATGAAGACTTCTCCCGGCTTCGTTGAGGACTTCGGCCTGGCTTGGATGAAGATTTCTCCCGGTAAGTCAATCTTCAGGGGGTTAGTGTTAGGTTTTTTTAAGGGTGTATTGGATGGGTTTTATTTTTAGGTTAGGGTTTGGGCCTGCAAAAGAGCTAACTGCCCTTTTAAGGGCAACACCCATTCAAATGCCCTTTTCAGGGCAATGGGAAGCTTAGGTTTTTTTAGATAATATTTTATTTGGGGGGTTGGTTGTGTGGGTGGTGGGTTTTACTGTTGGGGGGTTGTTTGTTTTTTTACAGGTAAAAGAGCAGATTACTTTGGGGCAATGCCCCGCAAAAAGCCCTTCTAAGGGCAATTGGTAGTTTAGTTTAGGCTAGGGTTTATTTTTATTTTGGGGGGGCTTTTTTATTTTGATAGGGCTATTAGATTAGGTGTAATTAGTTTAAATATCTGTAATTTGTTTATTATTTTCTGTAATTTAGTGTTTTGTTTTTTTTGTACTTTAGCTAATTTAATTTAATTTAATTTAGGTAATTGTATTTAATGTAGTTAATTTATTTAATTATAGTGTAGTGTTAGGTGTTAGTGTAACTTAGGTTAGGATTTATTTTACAGGTACTTTTGTATTTATTTTAGCTAGGTAGTTATTAAATAGTTAATAACTATTTAATAACTATTCTACCTAGTTAAAATAAATACAAACTTGCCTGTAAAATAAAAATAAACCCTAAGATAGCTACAATATAACTATTAGTTATATTGTAGCTATCTTAGGGTTTATTTTACAGGTAAGTATTTAGTTTTAAATAGGAATAATTTAGTTAATGATAGTAATTTTATTTAGATTTATTTAAATTATATTTAAGTTAGGGCATTAGGGTTAGATTTAGGTTTAGGAGTTAATAACTTTAATATATGGCGGCGACGTTGGGGGCGGCAGATTAGGGGTTAATAAATGTAGGTAGGTGGCGTCTATGTTAGGGATGGCAGATTAGGGGTTAATAAATATAATGTAGGTGTCGGCGATGTCGGGAGAGGCAGATTAGGGGTTAATAAGTGTAAGGTTAGGGGTGTGTAGACTCTGGGTTCATGTTAGGGTGTAAACATAACTTTTATTTCCCCATAGGAATCAATGGGGCTGCGTTAGTGAGTTTTACGCTGCTTTTTGGCAGGTGTTAGACTTTTTCTCAGCAGGCTCTCCCTGTTGATTCCTATGGGGAAATCGTGCACGAGCACATATGACCAGCTCACCGCTGACTTAAACTTAAGGGGTTGTTAGGTTTAGGGGTTAATAGCTTTATTTTGGTTTTTGCGATGTTGGCGACTGACGGTTTAGAGGTTAATAGGTTTAGTTAGTGGTGGTGATGTGGGAGGCCAGAGGTTTAAGGGTTAATACATTTATTTAGTGGTGGCGATGTCGTGGAGCGGCGGAATAGGGGTTAATACATTTTATTTAGGTGTCAGCGATGTCAGGGGCGGCAGATTATGGGTGTTTATACTATGGGTTTATGTTAGGGTGTTAAGTGTAAACGTAACTTGTTTTCTACCATAGAAATCAATAGGGTATATTTCATTGTCTTGCTGCATCGAACATAAGCTTTTAGTGCTTTCATACTCTCATTGATTTCTATGGCATCCGCGGCCTCAAGGGTGGCAGATTGAAAACCAGGTACGCTGTGTCGAAAAAGACGCCAGCGTGCCTGTTAACTATTTGATAAATGGGAAAAAGTGTCAAATAGAGCCAAATGTGTATTCGGAACATCTATAATGATATAAGCATCGATCTGCATCGGATTTAGATCGCGGGATCATATTTTACGTCACACATTTCAACATTTGCCGGTCTTGAGGCTTTGATAACTAGGTCGGATCAATCTTGCAACAATTACGATGCGGAATTCCAGTGTATTTTTGGTTGACAGCTTGATAAATAGGCCTCTGAGTATCCACTTACTCACAGTTGCTGTATGCAGAAGAGACAGGTGCTGCTGGCTGCCTACTATGGATCCTGAACAGGGGCCTACAAAGTCTGTGCTGGCTGGTAGGAACTTAGGAAGTGAAAAGGGAATAAGTGAGAACAAGACACTGTGACCTCCTGCTCCCTCATCACTTCCTCCCAGTGTCCTATGTAGCCGCACCCGCAGGAAGAGGGCGAGGAGGGAGGCAGCAGCAGGTACGCAGTGAGGCTAAGCTGGTGAGAAAACATATTTTTTTTAAATAACATGTCAGGAGAATTACCAGTAAACTGATCTCTACAACAGCAGATCTGAAGATCTGTCTCTGCAAATTGATGTCTTATTCTGCTCTCAGCCTTTCCCAGAAAATAAATCAAATGTTTATCTCGGAGGTCGATAGCTTGATCCTACACTTGTGCCATGCACAGATTTTATTAACCTTATCCCTGCCTGTTATGCTGGCATGTAAGGATAAACATATAATTATTTATGAATTTAATATAAAAATGGCTTAGTATCTACAGAAATGCCAAATATATATACATATATATTAATTGCATGTGGTGTCACTGCATTATAATTAGTTCATAACCCACCATGCCTATACTTCTATGCCATACACCTTCCTCACCTTGGTATTCAGACAAATTCTAGAGGCTTGAGGAGTTTCTTTCTTCTGCTTAGTGGCCAGATACATTTTCTTAGTTTAGTTTTGAGTGCAAGGACTGGCAAACAACAGGAACATCTGGTCCTTAGACACAAATTAGTAGGGACATCTACCCCCATAAATTCCGGCTCGTCGGAAATGTAAGTTAAGAAACAACGGTCATAAGACTGCTGCTCCTTAACTCGTTAGCCATCTCTGAGTTGGCGGACAGCAATCAGTCCAATCGGATACGGTCGGGTTGATTGACACCCCCTGCTAGCGGCCAATTGGTCGCAAATGTGAAGGGGGCGGTATTGCATAAGCATTTCACACGAAATGCTTGTGCAATGATAAATGCCGACAGCATATGCTGTCTGCATTTATTGATGTAGGGCAGACATGATCCGCTACAGTGGATCATGTCTGCCCGAACATGATAAATCGGCCCCCAGGTGTTAATATGTACAACAGATATATAGATATATGTTAGATAGACAGAGAGATATTCATTCATAGCTCTACAAATAATGCAGATATAAGCATGGTTTTGAGCATTATAGATATATAACTATTTACCTGTTTTTACTATACATGCACATACTACTTTTTTATATTACACACGCGTCCTAAATGTTATGAGTATCATATGAATGTGCACTCTGCTCTGCATATAATATGGATATACACACTGTTTTCAAGTGAATGCGCTGGCTGGCGTGCAGCTGATGGCTGAGGTAGTTACTAAGAGGGACAAAGAGAGGTTTCTGAGGGGAAGAAAAAAATTACAAAAGCAGCAGCTTGTAGACATGTGCATGGCGAAAAAATTTGGTTCGGATCGATTCAGATTTTTTCGAATTTCGGTTTGGATCGATTCAAATTCGGAAAAATTTGAATCAATTCGGTTCGGATTAGTTTCGGATTAGTTTCGGATTCATTTGGATTCAAATAAATTTGTCTGGATTCGGTTCAATTTGGTTCGGAAATTCGGAATTTCGGTAAGTGTTAGGTGGGATGTGCTGTGTACTAGACTAGTATTATGTACTGTATATTAGGTGTAACCCATAGCAGAGTGATATAACCTAATATACTGTACAATACTAGTGTAATCCATGGCCATCCGAATCTACCGAATAAATCCGAATAAATCCGAACTAATTCGGATTTATTCGGTAGATTCGGCACTATTTTAATTCGGAAATTTGAATCGATCCGAATCCCGAATTTACCGAATTTGGACGAATTTCCGAATTGATCCGAAACAAATCGCACATTTCTAGCAGCTTGTATAGATTTTTTAAAGGGAATCACTGGCAAGTGAAAGTATTCCCTTGCTTAGAGGGATTTTTATAGTCACTGTTGGCTTCTATGTAGGATTTACACAGGGACAGTAGCGCTTACACTCAGGCTCCTAATAAAATAGGCAGCTTATTAAGTAGTCCCACCCACCCACACACACACACACACACACACAGAAGCGGGGTGAAGGTGGTTTTAGAGTTACAGCAGCACATCTCCTCACTTCTGTTTTACTTTGCATCAGTGACACTGATTGTCTCCTGGGTACAACCTCAAGGTGATCGGTCCTGGTGTCTAGTGGGGGTGGGATGGGCACTGGCACAGAAGCAGTCTGTAGGACTTGAGTGGCCTGGAAGATCTGTGGGCTGCTGGGGCTGGTGGAGCACATTTGAGGGTCAGTGCTGTGCATGCTGTCAGGAGCTACCTAGTTAATAAAAGAACAAAAAAAACAATCTAAAACAGAGCAGTTATAAAACTCCTGTGTCAATACATATGGCAACTGCTCTTAGTGTTGTAACAGTGATCACTGAAGCAGTTCAGACATAGATCATCAGTCAGCAACCTGCTTAGTAAGGGTCAAACTACTGACACTGCCATCCAAACATGACTGCTGCGGAAGTAAGTTGTAGCTTCTATAGTAACATGGTCTAAGCGCTCTTCTCTAAATGTGTTTGTGAATATGTGTGCATGACTGTGTATGCATGTATTTGTGTGTATAAAGGTTTGTATGTATGTGTATATAAGTGTATGTGTGTGTGTAAATATATGTGTGTGTGTGTGTGTGTGTTTGTAAATGTGTGAATGTTTGTGTGTGTGTGTAAATATATGTGTGTGTGTAAATATGTGTGCATGTAAATATATGTGTGTGTGTGTGAAGATATGTGTCTATGTATGTGTGTGTGTAAATATATGTGTGTGTGTGTGTGTTTGTAAATGTGTGAATGTTTGTGTGTATGTGTAAATGTGTGTGTAAATGTGTGTGTGTGTAAATGTGTGTAAATTTGTGTATGCATGTGTGTTTGTGTGTAAATATGTATGTGTATATATGTGTGTCTCTGTGTAAATGTGTGTATTGGGTAGATTTATTATAGTGCGAGCGGACATGATACGATGTAGCATACGCTGTCGGCATTTATCATTGCACCAGCAGTTCTTGTGAACTGCTGGTGCAAAGCCGCCCCCTGCAGAATCGCGGCCAATCGGCCACTAGCAGGGGGTGTCAATCAACCCGATCATATTTAATCGGGTTGATTTCTGTCTGCGGCCTTAGAGCAGGCAGACACGTTAAGGAGCAGCAGACCACTGCTTCATAACTTCTGTTTCCAGCGAGCCTGAAGGCTCGCGCAGAATCAGGGGCATCAAGCTCCATACAGAGCTTGATAAATCGGCGCCTATGTGTGTAAATATGTGTATGTGTGTGTAAATGTGTGAATGTATGTTTTGTGCGTGTGTGTAAATATGTGTATGTGCGCGCAAATGTGTGATTGTATGTTTTGTTAGTGTCTGTGAATATGTGTATGTGCGCGCAAATGTGTGATTGTATGTTTTGTGCGTGTGTGTAAATATGTGTATGTGCGCGCAAATGTGTGATTGTATGTTTTGTGCGTGTGTGTGAATATGTGTATGTGTGTGTAAATGTGTGAATGTATGTCTGTGTGTGTAAATATGTGTATGTGTGTGTAAATGTGTGAATGTATGTCTGCGTGTGTAAATATGTGTATGTGTGTGTAAATGTGTGAATGTGTGTGTGTGTAAATATGTGTATGTGCAAATGTGTGTATGTGTGTGTGTGTAAATATGTACATATGAGTGTGCATGTATTTAAATTTGTGTGTGTCCTTTAATAGTCTATGTTATGGCTACTGGCGGGTGGGGCTCTGTTAACGGGGATAAAAGTGTCAATATTTGGATATTTTAAATGTTGTGAGGTATATAGGAAGGGTAATATATTTAGTATGCTGATGCACCTACATCACCTTTTTGTTTTTTAACTAGGCAGCACATCACAGTGGCTGCTGGCTTGCTTTTTTTTGGGTGGGGGCCAAAAAAAAACTTGCACCAGGGTCCTCTGTTCATTAGGTCTGCCTCTGGTGACAGAACTATGCTATCAACCCTTGCATCAATGCCTTTTTTTAATGCATGCACTCGCTCTTAACTTGTTATCTATAAGTATTTCCAAATCCATTTCCTCCTCTGTTTTTCAAGTCTAGTTCCATTTAAATAATAGGTTGCATGTTTATTTTTATGTCCAAAATGTAGAACCTTACATTTTCCAGTATTAAATCTCATTTTCTATTTACCAGTCCATTCTTCCATTTTTTTGTGATTTCCCTTGCAAAACTAATACATCATGCATTGACCTAATGACCTTACACAACTTTGTATCATCTGCAAAAATAGAGATGTTTCTATTTAATCCTTCCTCCAAGTCATCATTAAAAATATTAAAAAGAACAGGGTCCATTACTGATCTCTGGGGGACTCCACTAAATAACTTTATCCAATCTGAGTATCATCCATTTAAACACCTTTGCAAATCCAAGTATATCGCATCAACTGATTCCCCTTTATCTATATTCTTACTTACTTCCTCATAAAATCTAATTAAATTAGTTTGGCATGATCTATTTCTTATAAAACCATGCTGATTTTCACTTATAATATTGTTTGCATGAACATACTCCTAAATATAATCTCTTATAATCACTTCTAATATCTTCCCAACTACCAATATCAGCTTCCCTTTTTAAAAATGGCATCAAATCATCCTTACACCAGTACTTGGGTACTATGACTGAGGATAATGAGTCTTGAAAAATTAAGAGTAACGGTTTGGCTATAATATTACAAAATTCCCTTAACCCTTTGATGTATTCCATCTTAACCTGGAATTGTGTTTGTCTTAAAACTATCATTTTTTTCTTGATATCATTTAGAGATAACCCAGTTATTAGTATGGGCTTATATGTTATAGTTTGTTTTAATGTCTTTCTCATTGGTTCCTTTCTTATGTAAACTAAAGAAAATACACAATTTAGTACCTTAGCCTTCCCCCCAGTCACTGTTAATCATGCTACCCATCTCACATTATAATGTACCTATATTTTTTTCCTAGATTTATTGTTATTTGCATACTTCAAAAACCTTTTAGGGTTTCCCATTAATCTTTAATTTTAAAATTTGGCTTATTTGATTTCTGTTTTGCATGCTTTTTTACATTCCTTATATATTTGGAATGGTGCGTCTGTACTATTTTCTATTAATAATTTAAATGCCCTAAGTTTTTAGTGCATTTTTGTTTTTCTATCACGATATTGTCGCTTTGCAACTGTCACAATGATTGTTTTAAACAAGATTAATTTATATTGTTTGTTAAAGGCTCTTTTCCATTTTGGCATAAACTGTAAACAAGATGATGACTAGATGTTTCTATGCAAAACATTTTTTAAAAAAAATGTAACTTTTAAACTGTAATTCGTGACCTTGCTGCTTAATGTTTCTAAGAGATTCTTAAACAATATTGCACCTTTGTGAACAGTTTATATAGGGTAGTGGCCTCCATGAACACTAGGGGGCCAATTTATCAAAGCTTCAACTGTGAATGCGCTGGAAGTCCGCGTCAAATTAGACGCAAAGTTGATCCACCCTAGTTAACACAGTGTCAATGTTGAAATGTTCGACATAATATATGCCCCCACAAGATCAATCCAACGCAAATCGCTGCTTGCGTTATTCGAGCATAATACAGATCATCTGCCTTCACATTCAACTCTATTCGAGCATATTACTGATGATCTGTCTTCACATTCGACTCTATTCGACCCTCTTACCAATTTAATAAAGATTTAACAGGTACGCTCGCGTCTATTCCGGAGCAGCGTACCTATCCTTTAAACCGCACCTCTGAGGCCGTGAATACTAGACATGTGCGTTTCGTTTTGTTCCGAATCGAAATTCTGATAAATTTGTCAAATTATGAGCTTCGGATCGATTCGAATTTCCAAATTACCCTAGCAACGAAACTAAACTAATCCGAATGCATTTGTAACGAATAAATCTGAATTAGTTTGGATTTATTCTTTATATTTGAATGGCCATGGACTAATCACAATTACACTAGTATTGTACAGTATAATAGGTTATATCACTCTGCTAGCTCCTTGCAGGGCACATTATGTAGCTGATACCTGTGAGGTTGGTACTTAGGTGGGATGTGCTGTGTATTACACTAGTATTATGTACTGTATATTAGGTTATATACCTCTTCTAACTCTGTGCATATAGTGTAGCTGGTACCTGTGAGGTTGGTACTTATGTTGATTCAGATGGGTTACACATAATATACAGTACATAATACTAGTCTAATACACAGCACATCCCACCCCACCTAACACATACGAAACTTCTGAATTTACGAATCGAATCCGATCTGAATATATCTGAATTTATTTGAATCCGAATTAATCCGAAACAAATACATTCAAATGTATGCAAATTCGAATCGATCCGAAAACGAAATTAAAAAAAATCAGAATAAGTCTGAAACGAACCAAAACAAATTTTTCCCCCACACACAAGTCTAGTGAATGCCCTAAAAAACAATGGGAGTCTGAAAAGTTTTTTTTCTATGCTATTTGTCATCGCAGACAGTTAACAATGAACATGCAGAATAATTTTAAATTTGTGATACTTTTATAACGCAGTAGGAGGATATTAATGAACCATCTGAATCATAAAGTATAATTAAAATGTTTTATGTCCCTTTAACCTTTTGTGGTAACAAAATATATTAAGATATGCCCTTATTACTAAATAAAATCAAGTAGGGAGATGTTACCCTACTTATGGGTAATTTTTCATCTTTATGTCGTAGAGTTCATTACAAACCAATGGGACAAATTATTTATACAGGTCCCTGCCTTTCAGATGCAGCAGGAGGTGATTAATAAACCAGCCACAGGCTGCACAAGTAGATGTGCAGCAACAAATGCATTGATAATGACAGGTAATGCCTGTCTGGCAGCAGCACTAGTAGATATAGGGATACAAATGAAATAAATACATTAAATAATATAGCTAACTTCCTTTTTTTGTTAAATCTATTTGCACCATGTTTAACGCATATAATACAAGTCCCACTCTCCACTTCGCACCAAATTTCACACAATACTCAAACTCATAAACAACCCACAAACTAGTAAAATTTCCCCCCACTTTTTATTGGGAAATGCAGCCAATCTGATTGAAATATACATTTTCTGCTATCACTAACAAATCAAATTGCTCTATATTTGTCATTGATCACGAATCAGAACTTGTAAGTGCCATTTGTTACATTGTGTATTATACTTTGAAAGTATGTATATGTGAAATTAGTATTAAAGATAAACAATGATGATGACATTAGGACACACAGTATAATATTTTTGACAATGATTTTAATAATCAAATGATGTTTGATTCAATATAATCTTATACTGATAGCTCAAAGGGATATATTACGTAACACTGTCATGAATCAGATACAACAGAAATTAAAATCACCTCTTTAATGTCATCCTATTTTCTTCCTTCTCTTGAATTTCATTTTCATTAAGAAACGTCATCTTAAATGCCAGCCCATGTTTTAACACATGTGTAGGAGTGGTGTTTAAAACTTGACTTCAATCAGGAAGTGACACACCGGTTCAGAAAGAAAACTGGCACAGCTCTTAAAATATCCATTGTTTGCAAATAAATACATATGATACCCTGATTGCATGTCATATTCGCAATTATTCTTGCTCAGAATAATAATATATTTTCAATATATACATAAAGTGGTATAAATAAACACAGAGATATGAAAGACAATATTGTTTAGAACAAAAAAAAGAATTTAGGGACATGTAAATATGTTTGCAAAATATTTCTGACATAACACACACATATATATATATATATATATGGACAGTAATGAAATTGTATAAATAAAGTTCTGAAAAAACAGAAAAAACTGTCTTCATTTGATGGACATTCAGGGTAGATCATTTGAAAAATAAGAATATCTCTGACATAGATGACTCTTATTTATCAACAGTCCGATGCCAATCTTGCCGGACTTGATGCACGTGTTTTTGACAGACTTGTAGTTAAATAAGGCTGTTGAAAGTAGATTCACGCCAGCGATCTATGGCGAGCGTATAGCCCATCGCGAATGCGTCGAGATAAATCAGCCCCCAAGTCTAAACTTGTTCACGACAGTGCCTACATTATTGAACTCAAAGTCGTGAATGCTTGTTCCAGCTTACAAGTTTCGAACAAGTTTGGACTAATCTAGTTGGGTCTAATGAGTTCTGTTTAGAGTTCTAAATCCAGAATTATTGGAATCTATCAATTTCATAGTCTGGGGTCTTGCTTTAAAGGGACAGTCTACCAAAAATGTTTTATTATTTAAAAAGATAGATAATCCATGTATTACCTATTTTCCAGTTTAGCATAACCAACACTGTTATAGTAATATATTTTTTACCTCTGTGCATACCTTTATCTAAGTCTCTGCAGACTTCCCCCTTATATCAGTGCTATTTACAAACTTGCATTTTAGACAATTAGTGCTGTTTCATAAATAACTCCATGGGACTGAGCACAATTTTATTGCACACGTGAACTAGCACTGTCTGGCTGTGGAAAGTTGACAAAATGCAGTCAGAAATATAGAGGTTTATATGTTATAAAGTATATTAATATAACAATGCTGGGTGTGCAATTGATAGTAAAGGTGTTATCTATATTTTTAAACAATAAATAAAATAAAGCAGACTGTCCCTTTAGTGCAATGTTATATTTACAAACATAGCATATCAGGTCTCACGAATGACTACACTGAAATGAAGGCTCAGGAAACTGATATGTAATCATTTAGTCAGCATTATTTTTGTGAGAATTAGTGCACATCAGCTGTTTACATATTCTCATACTATTATTTAAGGTCAAATGTGGTGCAATGAAACCAACGGCTGCTGTTAATGTTTACTGTTCTTCTTCAGGGAAGTAGAATGTGTATTGTTGTGTTCTATAAGAACCCCGATCAACAGAATAATTGTTTCCTGCCGTTTCATGCAATTACTCAAAACTTTATATTACAGATCTCCAACTTTGGATTTATCATGAGGTTAAGTAGACAAATACAAGAGCCATGCACTCATAGGGCCATCTACCTGACGTGTCAATTAATACAACTTTACAATCTACTCCCTACTATGTTACATACATTGCACTGCTATAAACAAGTCAGATCAGTGGTGATAATATGGTTGCATGGTTGCCCATGTGACTTCTGTCTAATATATCTATAGGGTTACAAGAGCTGTTATTTCCCTCTGGTTGCAGGATGCATTAAAGGTTTATGCTCTTTTAGGTTTATTCTGTAATGCTATTCCATTCAGTAAATCTGCTGCCTAATCTTTTTCACACACTCTTTCAAACTATCCATCTAATATGAACAATACAAGTGAATCACGGATGGTGGTTGTATCTGTATTTTTTTCTCCATAATATAACTTTAAAATATGGATTATAATACAAATAGGTTATAAAATGCATTTTGTTGGTCATATGTATGATGACAGATCAAAACAGTGACATGTGCATAATTGCTCTACCTACAGCGATCATAAATATAATTTGTACAATCATTAGCTTATTATTTCAACCACCAGAGGCACAGAGTGTGTGTTCATTACCAATAGACCCACATTCAGGGAGCCTATGTACCAATGAAAGACCCCTCTATATTTCCCAAACAATATCATGCTATAGAGTAGTAAATCCACAACAGGAGTTATTATATCAAGTTTGTAGAATTGCCACCAAGATCATGGAATATGCACCCAGAATATAGATAGATAGATAGATAGATAGATAGATAGATAGATAGATAGATAGATAGATAGATAGATAGATAGATAGATAGATAGATAGATAGATAGATAGACACAATATTATATTTAACTTAAGAGTTTTGGGAACTTAAACACTATAAACATGATTATTGCTTAGTCTATAAATAAAAATCAGTTCTGACCATTTATTTTACAAAAATATCTTTACAGAAATTATTTCAGGATGAGTCAAAGCTGTGTGAAGATATTGAAGTATATGCTGTTCATCTTTAATTTTGTGTTTTGGGTAAGTGGTTTCTACATATATTTGAAATTATTTCATTATGTTTATTTAGTGTAATAGTTTTCAGTCGTTAACATACACTATATTGCCAAATGTATGTGGACAACCGTACTAATAATTGAGTTCAGGTGTTTCATCACATCCATTGCTAACAGGTACATGCTATCCAGCACATAGCCATGAAATCTTCATAGACAAACATTCTCAGTGACGTTAAAAATTGCACTGTCATAGGATACAACCTTTGACACAAGTCAGTTATTGACATTTCTGCCCTACCAGATCTGCCCCTGTTAACTGTAAGTGCTATTATTTTGAATTGTCTAGGAGCGACAAAGTGGTAGACCATACAAAATCACAGAGCAGGTCTGCTAAGTGATGAAGTGCCTAGCTTGTAAAAATCACCTATCATCTGTACCCTAAATAACTACAGAGTTCCAAACTGCTGCCAGTGAACTCTGTAGCAGTGGAAATGTGTTCTCTGGAGTGATGACTTCACTATCTTGTTGTCTGATGGTAGCATCTGAGTGCCAGGAGAATTCTACCTATTGGAATACATAGTGCCTACTGTAAAGTTTAGTGAAGGAGGGATGATGGTCCAGGGCTGTTTGCCGGGGTTTGGTCTAGGCCCATTAGTTCCAGTGAAGGGTCGCTTTAATGCTACAGGATATAAAGACATTGTAGAAAAGTAGGTGCTTCCAACTTTGTGGCAACAGTTCTGGAAGGCCCTTTGTTGTACTCCTGTGCACAAGGCAAGGTTCACGAAGACATGGTTTGAGGAGTCTGATGTGGAGGAACTGGCTTGCAAAAAGCCCTGATCACAACCCATTGAACACCTTTGGGATGAACTGAAACATTGTTTCAGAGCCTCACCTTCACATCCAACATCAGTGCCTTACCTCGCAAATGCTCTTTTTGGCGAATGGTCACAAATTCCCACTGACACACTCCAAAATCTTTGAAAGCCTTCCCAGAAAATAAGCGACTGTTGTAGCTGCAAAGCTGGAACAACTCCATATTAATGCCCATAGTTTTGGATTGGGAAGTCCAACAAGCTCATATTGAGTGGTGGTTAGGTGTCCACATACTTTTGGCCATATAGTGTATTTATATTTTGTTTTTAAGTATTTTGTTCATTTGCTAACATTTTATTGATAAATGACATTTGGTGGCATACAAGCAAGATTGAAAGGAAAATATACTGCACATGATCTTTTGGACAACATAAAATATGGCGTTCCAATTCACATGACATCAGCAGATTTTTAGGAACACATATTGGGCCCGAGTTACTACGGCCCGAAAGGGGCCAATTCGCCATGTTTCTGCGCAAGCCTTTAGGCTCGCCGGAAAAAGGAGTTAAGAAGCAGCGGTCTTAAGACCGCTGCTCCTTAACTGGATCCGCAGCCTCTGAGCGGCGTACAGCAATCAACCCGATTGAATACGATTGGCCGCAAATCTGCAGGGGGTGGCATTGCACAAGCAGTTCTCTCAAACTGCTTGTGCAATACTGAATGCTGACAGCTTATGCTGTCCGCATTCAGAGATGTCTGTCGGACATGATATGTTATAGCGTATCATATTGGACAGACATTGTTAAATCAGCCCCATTGTCTTCACAGCATAGAGTAAGTGCTCCATAGATGACACACTGTATAGGCTTAGATATCAGTTCATGAGCCTACCTAGGTTTAGCTTTTTAACAAAGAATACCAAGCAAATTTGATGATAAAAGTTAATTTGAAAGTTGTTTAAAATTGCATGCCCTATCTGAATTATGAAAGTTTAATTTTGCATTGACTGTCCCTTTAATAGCAAATGCACTCACATATTTCCAGATATCTGTGTACCCATCAATAAAGCATGCAGTCCTTATGAATCTTCAAAATGGCAGCCATCAAACCTAAAAATTTGAAACAGAAAACTGTCAGTATATGTTTATTTCTTACAAATGCTCACATTCAAAAAGATGTATTTGTAGCAAAAACACAAATAAATAAACTTCTATATATTTGTTCTAAGCATTTCAGTGTCTTATTCATGAACACTAGAAGTTTGATTGGAAGCTAACTTATATGTAGGTGAGGTGTAGATGCTCCAGTTTTATTAATATTGTAGGAAAAGCATTGAATGTGATATTATTTAACAGTTCCCAAGCAATGGAAATTCTGAAAAAATGTAAAAAGGTAGGGAGTTCTGGGTCTGTTAATGTTTATATTTAGGTGTTGACTGTAATCAGAAGATACTATAATATTTTACTCATGGGTTCAGTTCACAGAGAGGACACTATTTCCATTGGTCAACAAGACATGCAGCATAGCAGCAATGAAGTTTACGTATTAGTATTTCTCTTCTTCCACTTTCCCCACTTGTGCATCTGCATAAGTTTACATAATAGTAAAATAAGGTAAAGACCTACAGGTTCTTTTTTCATTTTCTCATCAAAGGAACATTAAACTCAAATTTTCTATTATGCATATGGAAGAGGCAGACATTCAGAATATTTGGTACTTAATCAGTTTAAATTGATACTTAAACTAACTCTAACAGGAAGTGTATGTTTTATTCACAGCAAGTCAACAGTTCTGTTGGTGGACAGTAACATACGTCAAAAGCATAAAAACAAGTGTTTATTTTATTTTTTAAAGCAAAGAAAACAAAAATGATTAAACATTTTAAAATGCCTCACTTATATATGCAACATAAATTTACTTCAATGGACCTTTAATTATTGGGATTCAAGAAAAAATGTTTATATGCATATGGATTTTATTTATTTATTTTTTACAAACTTTACAATACACATAGGCAAAAGACAGTGGTAGAGCTGATAAATCAGAGGTAAATATACATAATGACAGCTTGCAGCTATTTATAAATGCCAGTAGTTTCAGTTTATCTTTTTACAAGCTGTTTAATAAACAAGTTGCAAAATATTGGAACCTGCGAATAAGCAATTTATTAGACCTTTTTTACTCCATAAGCTTAAAGCTGGGGTAAAGTACTTAACAGTAACTGCTACCCTCATAATATCCTTTCTAGTTTATACCAGAACTGCACAACTATGGTCTGAGGGTCACATCTGGCCCTGCAAAGGTTGGTGTGTGTCACTCAGCAGAAAATAAGTGACAGCACTTTGCTGCTGAAGAAACTGTTCCCTGAAACTCACTAGAGGTGAAGTTTGCTCAAAATGCATAATACACTTATTTAACTGACAGATAGTAATGTATACTAAACTAGAGGCGCATGCAAATTAAACTGTAGTGAAAACATTTCATTTTAATTTTCATTTGCTGCCAACTGAGACTTTGGGGCCTATTTATCAAAGGTCTTGCGGACCTGATCCGACACTGTGGATCAGGTCCGCAAGACCTCGCTGAATGCGGAGAGCTATATGCTCTCCGTATTCAGCATTGCACCAGCAGCTCACAAGAGCTGCTAGTGCAACGCCGCCCCCTGCAGACTCACGGCCAATGGGCCGCCAGCAGGGAGGTGTCGATCGACCAGATTGTACTCGATCGGATTGAATTCCGGTGATTCCTGTCCACCTCATCAGAGCAGGCGGACAGGGTTATAGAGCAGCGGACTTTAGACCGCTGCTTCATAACTGGTGTTTCTGGCGAGTCTAAAGACTCACCAGAAACACGGGCCCAAAAGCTCCGTTCGGAGCTTGATAAATGGGCCCCTTTATATCAGTTTCAGGTGCTCCCCTGTTAAATTCACTCTCCCCTGAGAGATTCTGTATCCCAGTGAGCTTCATTAATTTATATGGAAGGCATCTCTCATTTATCTGGGACTTCAGGTCCCACATTTTTTCTTAGATAATTCAGTGAGTTCAGCCACATTGAAGTCTGCACTGTAATGTCTCTCCAAGTTGGAGAATATTTAACCCATTGGGCCCCCTGTGTATTTCTTGTTTATAATTAAAACACAAGAATAATAAGACATTTACCAGTCTTTTATGTGAGATAAAATTATGCCTGTTTATTCATATATTTTTAGAAACTTTATAAGGTTTGTGCTTATTGTATTTTACAGGTAATTGGATGTTCTGTAATAGCAATTGGGATATACTTTGTGGTAAACAAAACGTATGGATTGCTCCTCCCAAACAGCCCATCACTTTCACTTGGCAATGCTTTGATAGTGCTTGGGAGCGTCATCATGGTGTTTGGGTTCCTAGGCTGCATGGGTGCAATTAAAGAAAACAAATGTTTGCTTCTCACTGTAAGTATTTTCATTTGTTTTATTAAAATTTAATCAGCAACTAAAAAAACATGATGCACTATATATGTGTGTGTATATATATATATATATATAATATTACAGCTGTATTAAATGTGTTGGAACTGAAGTCACAAAAATACTAAACAATACGTACACGTGTAATATATAGCAGTAGATTATTTAAAGGGGCATAAAAGTGCAAAAAGAAAATGCTCTAATGTTATATACAAACAACAGGGAAATAATTAAATGCTCCATAGGCTAGATTACAATTATTGTGCTTACTTTTGCACGCAGGTTATCGTGGGTTTTGTTCACGCAACAGAAATAGTGCTCGTATTATAAGTTAGAAGTAAACGCAATCACAAGAGCACAATTGGATTTTATGCTCGTCATGTTAGTGTGACTGAAAACCTTTGTGCGTTAAAAAGTAGCACTAAACACTACATAAGTACATTGAAAATTACAGTTACAATCATACAAACAAAAAAATTGTCATAAATATAAATAAACAAAGATAAAATGGCTCAAAGGTATATGGTAAATGACAAGGTGTTTGACTGCAAAGGGCTATATTGTATATATACATACATATACATGTCTAATTATGCGTATGTATGCATTTATATGTATATATATATATATATATATATATGTGTGTACATGTGTATTTATGTATTTATATGTATATATATATATATATATATGTACATATGTGTGTACATGTGTATTTATGTATTTATATGTATATATATATATATATATATATATATATATATATACACTCAGGAATCATATTCTTGAGAAATCATAACCTTGAGAAAGGCCCAGGTGAGGGCCAAAACGTTGGGAACCCTTTTCCAATAAATGGATATACATTTACAAAGAAAGTTTTAATTGCAACCACTGGACAACTATAATTATAAGTGTGTTGTCTTGCATGGTTTACTATATATATATATATATATATATATATATATAGATATATATATATATATATATATATACTGTATATATACTGTATATATATATATATATATATATATATATATATATATATATATATATATATATATATACATTATTCTTAGCATAAGACCCAGTGCAAGATAACGTACCAAGCCCAATTATCTGTACTCCACTTGTAATCTAGACCAAAATGTTTAATGATGCTTAATAAAAATATATATATATATATAATTTAATTTTTCACTTATTAATTTAATTTAAAGGAATAGGGGCCGATTTATAAAGGGGTCCCGGATGCCCCTGTTTACGCACAAGCCTTCAGGATCACCGGAAACAGCAGTTATGAAGACCACTGCTCCTTAACTCGTTTGCCTGCTCTGAGCGGCGGACAGCAATCAACCCGATCAGATACGATTGGGTTGATTGAAACCCCCTGCTAGCGGCCAATTGGCTTATCTGCAGGGGCGGTATTGCACAAGTAGTTCACCAGAACTGATTGTGCAATGTTAAATGCAGACAGTGTAATAAATCAGTCCCATAGTCTAGTCAAAATTAAATGTTCATGATTCAGATAGAGCATGCAATTTTAAACAACTTTCTAATTTACTCCTATTATCAATTTTTATTTGTTCTTTTGATATCTTTATTTGAAAAAGCAAGAATGTAAGCTTAGGAGACGTCCAATTTTTTGTTTAGTGCCTGGGTAGCGCTTGCTGCTTGGTGGCTACATTTAGAATTAGAAAGTTTCTTAAAATTGCATGCTCTATCTGAATCATGAAAGTTATTTTGACTAGACTTTATAGAGCCTGGAATGCATTATGCAGAATCACATTTTAGAATAATATCCCATGTGCACCCAGGGTGTGCCAGGTATGCCCAGACACACCCTAATGCAGTCAACGCCAGGCTAAAATGAGTGACTCAACAGGGAGATTACCTTGTTGAGTTTAGTAAAAAAGGGTATAGAAGATAATGGAACTTTTTGACTCAGAAACAAGTTTCATGCCTTGCTTTTAATAAATAATGATGGAATACATTGATTCTGTGTCTAGACAGCTTTTGTCTAGAAACCTTTTTCTTTATTTTGCAAACCTAAGCATCTCCAGCCCTCTTGACTAAAATATTGTCTGATATTCACTTTATATTATATGGATTTGTTCGTTGTTAAGGTCAACAACAAAAGTTGACAGGTAGAAAGTAGTGTAAATACTTCTGACTACTCAGATAACACCTTACATGATGATATTGACAACGCCAACTTCAGTGACAGCGACAGTGACCAACAGAGACCGTGTCTGTTAGTTTCAGCCAATGTAGTACCTAGGTAAAACCATTAAATATTCCAGATCATGAACCAGTTTGCGATATTCCAAAAAACAGGCTAGAATACAAAGCTTGAATAGTTAGAGGTACTTACCAATGGTCCCACCTCCTAATTCCCGCTATTACCAGCTAGTGCACATTTTATAAACTAACTCCCTCCTAAAAAATAAAATATGTACGCTCTCCCCTCCCAGACTGCCATTGACTATAAAAAAAAATTAAAATGCGCCCAAAAAAAAAAAAAAAATGACGTCAAAATTATTTTATTTTAAAAAAAAGGCTGCACAAAAAAAATATATAATTTTTTTTTTTAGTTTGAACCAGAGCAGCGGGGCCCCCTAACTGTGGGGTCCTAGGCGGCCGCCGTACTCGCCTTGCCCTAAGGCCGGTCCTGTACCAATCAAGATGTAGTATGTTTTCTAGAAGCAAAATACTCAGCAAAGTACTAAACAAAGACATTTTTAGTGGTCAGATTGGTATAAAAATATAAATGGTTACAATAAAGCCCATAAAGGGATGCAGAATTTAGCTTTTACTGTTGTTTTTTCTCTTCTATTGAAGCAGCAAACAAAGGTCATGCTGCATTTATTGATAAGAGATTCAGAAACTGGCATAAGGAAGTCATGTTTAAAAAAAAGCTCTCAAAATTCCATATGATCAACTGTTCTTTATGGCACAACTTTAAAGATGGGAAATCTAATGACTTATTGTTTGATGAGAGCAAACAAAAATTTGCCGCCATAAAACAGTGTGATGGAGCAATTAGTTGACATTGTTCTGTGTTTGACAAAAGGTGACCTTGCTATGGTCACAATGAAAAAGCTGGCAGTTATGAGAAAGGTTTATTTCTGAATCTTATAAATATGCTCAAATAAATGCCAGTATTCGCAAAACATGTGGATCAGTTTCCATGGAATACAACATAACTTGGTAACTGTGTCCAAAGTTATTTAATGATGGTCTTGCACAATGTTGTTCAACAAATGATTTTATATTCACTAAATGGAAAATGATTTCAATAATCATCAATGAAACAGCTGACTGTGGACATCATGAACAGATATTGTGGTACACAATATTAATAAAGGAAAACACAGTCCATTTAAACATTTTGGGCAAGATAACATAGGTGGTGTAAGTTTCAGCGCAACTGCTGAAACCCACATCGCCCCTAAGTTCACCTCGCACATCGGGTGAATCACATAAACCGCGCTGCCAGATGATCAACTGCCGTACGTCGGATAAACTGGCGAGGTTCAGAAATGTGTGCAACTACACAATTCTGGCGTTACCAGTAACTTACAGCAGTTTATCATATTGCAGCATGTAACAAAAATTTGAAAATAAGTTGAAATCGCATATAAAAATCTAAACCAACACATCAAAACGCCATTCCAACCTCCTAAACGGCCATCCCCCCACATCGCAATCAATATTAAAAGTTATTAACACCTAATCCTCCATTCTCCCACATCGCAATCAATATTAAAAGATATTAACCCCTAATCCGCTATTCCCCCACATTGCAATGTCTAAAAAAACGTATTAAACCCTTATCCACCATCCCCCTCACATCGCTAACTACCTAATAAATGTATTAACCCCTAATCTGCCAACTCCCCACAACGCAAAATACCTAAATAAAAAATTAACCCCTAATCCGCCATCCCCCCACATCACAAAGTATCTAATTAACCTATTAACCCCTAAACCTCCAACCCCCACAATGCAAAGTATCTAATAAAACTATTAACCCCTAAACCGCCAACCCTCCACAATGCAAAGTATTAACCTAATAACTAAGCCCTCTAACCTAACACCGCCTAACTTAACCCAATGAAATAAAATCAATTAAAAATTTTAAAAAAATTAAAAACCTAAATTACTAAAAAAATAAAACTCACATTACAAAAAGAAAAATAAAGATAAGATTGCAAAAAATAATAAAGCTAACATTAAAAAATAACAATCTTAATTATCCAACATAAAAAAAGTTATTCCTAATCTAATACCCCTTAAAAACAAAAAAGCCCACCCCAAAATTAAAAAAAAAACCTAATCTAAAAATAAACTACCAATAGCCCTTAAAAGGGCTTTTTGTAGGGCATTGTCCTAAAGATAACAGAAGTAAACTTTTAACGTGGGCGGGTTAGCACGAAAATTACAAGTTCAGAAGTAAAATGTAACTTTGGATTTCATAACCGATAGCAAACTGGAAAAAAAAACTAACTTACCAGAGAGAAGTTAAACCTACAGCGCTAATCCAAAGGTAGTTATGAATATTTTACATTTCAATGTTCTTCACGTAGAAGAAAATGTTCTATTTATTTTTAAATAGCTATTTATATTTGTATCTAATATATTTTTTGTAAAATATATATATATAACTGTAGATATATGTATATATATATATAAATCTCCAGGGAAGGATAAGCACAGCCTTACAATATTCAGGCAACTGCCAGGGTGCACTTTATCCAATATTCAAAAGTCCCTCCAAAGAAAGGCACTCGCTGGTCTTCATAAAAAATAACTTTTATTTTAGGTCATCATAAAAAAGACATACGGCTAGATTTAGAGTTCTGCGGCCAAAGGGGAGCGTTAGCTATGCATGCTTTTTTTTCCCTGCACCTTTTAAATACCGCTGGTATTTAGAGTTCTCTGAAGGGCTGCGTAAGGCTCCAAAAAGGGAGCGTATAGCATATTTACTGCCACTGCAACTCTCAATACCAGCGGTGCTTATGGATGAGGCCAGCTTCAAAAACGTGCTTGTGCACGATTCCCCCATAGAAAACAATGGGGCATTTTGAGCTGAAAAAAAACCTAACACCTGCAAAAAAGCAGCGTTCAGCTCCTAACGCAGCCCCATTGTTTCCTATGGGGAAACACTTCCTATGTCTGCACCTAACACCCTAACATGTACCCAGAGTCTAAACACCCCTAACCTTACACTTATTAACCCCTAATCTGCCGCCCCCGCTATCGCTGACACCTGCATATTTTTTTTAACCCCTAATCTGCCGCTCCGTACACCGCCGCCACCTACGTTATCCCTATGTACCCCTAATCTGCTGCCCCTAACACCGCCGACCCCTATATTATATTTATTAACCCCTAATCTGCAGCCCCCAACGTCGCCTCCACCTACCTATACTTATTAACCCCTAATCTGCCGACCAGACCTCACCGCTACTATAATAAATGTATTAACCCCTAATCCGCCTCACTCCCACCTCAATAACCCTATAATAAATAGTATTAACCCCTAATCTGCCCTCCCTAACATCGCCGACACCTAACTTCAAGTATTAACCCCTAATATGCCGACCGGACCTCACCGCTACTATAATAAATGTATTAACCCCTAAAGCTAAGTCTAACCTTAACACTAACACCCCCTAAGTTAAATATAATTTAAATCTAACAAAATAAATTAACTCTTATTATATAAATTATTCCTATTTAAAGCTAAATACTTACCTGTAAAATAAACCCTAATATAGCTACACTATAAATTATAATTATATTGTAGCTATTTTAGGATTAATATTTATTTTACAGGCAACTTTGTATTTATTTTAACCAGGTACAATAGCTATTAAATAGTTCATAACTATTTAATAGTTACCTAGTTAAAATAATTACAAAATTACCTGTAAAATAAATCCTAACCTAAGTTACAATTAAACCTAACACTACACTATCAATAAATTAATTAAATACAATACCTACAAATAAATACAATTAAATAAACTAACTCAAGTACAAAAAATAAAAAAGAACTAAGTTACAAAAAATAAAATATATTTACAAACATTAGAAAAATATTACAACAATTTTAAACTAATTACAC
The DNA here is from genome assembly GCF_027579735.1 of Bombina bombina. Lineage (NCBI taxonomy): Eukaryota > Metazoa > Chordata > Amphibia > Anura > Bombinatoridae > Bombina > Bombina bombina. The sequence continues at coordinate 377,737,960 of NC_069501.1, forward strand.
CTACTCTAAGCCCCCTAATAAAATAACAAAGCCCCCCCACAAAAAAAAAATGCCCTACCCTATTCTAAAATTAAAATAGAAAAGCTCTTTTACCTTACCAGCCCTTAAAAGGGCCTTTTGCGGGGCATGCCCCAAAGAATTCAGCTCTTTTGCCTGGAAAAAAAACCATACAATACCCCCCCACCAACATTACAACCCACCACCCACATACCCCTAATCTAACCCAAACCCCCCTTAAATAAACCTAACACTAAGCCCCTGAAGATCTTCCTACCTTGTCTTCACCACGCCGGGTTCACCGATCCGTCCACCGAAGTCTTGATCCAAGCCTCTGAAGTCTTGATCCAAGCCCAAGCGGGGGCTGAAGAGTGACGTCCATCCTCCGGCTGAAGTCTTGATCCAAGCGGCGGCTGAAGAATTCCATCATCAGGCAGAAGTCTTCATCCTATCCGGGCAGAAGAGGAGATCCGGACCGGCAAACATCTTCATCCAAGCCGCATCTTCTATGTTCTTCCATCCGATGACGAGCATCTCCATCTTCAAGACCTCCAGCGCGGATCCATCCTCTTCTTCCGACGTCCTAAAACAGAATGAAGGTTCCTTTAAGGGACGTCATCCAAGATGGCGTCCCTCGAATTCCGATTGGCTGATAGGATTCTATCAGCCAATCGGAATTAAGGTAGGAAAATTCTGATTGGCTGATGGAATCAGCCAATCAGATTCAAGTTCAATCCGATTGGCTGATCCAATCAGCCAATCAGATTGAGCTTGAATTCTATTGGCTGTACCTTAATTCCGATTGGCTGATAGGATTCTATCAGCCAATCGGAATTCGAGGGACGCCATCTTGGATGACGTCCCTTAAAGGAACCTTCATTCTGTTTTAGGATGTCAGAAAAAGAGGATGGATCCGCGCTGGAGGTCTTGAAGATGGAGCCGCTCGTCATCGGATGGAAGAACATAGAAGATGCGGCTTGGATGAAGATGTTTGCCGGTCCGGATCTCCTCTTCTGCCCGGATAGGATGAAGACTTCTGCCCGATGATGGAATTCTTCAGCCGCCGCTTGGATCAAGACTTCAGCCGGAGGATGGACGTCACTCTTCAGCCCCCGCTTGGGCTTGGATCAAGACTTCGGAGGCTTGGATCAAGACTTCGGTGGACGGATAGGTGAACCCGGCGTGGTGAAGACAAGGTAGGAAGATCTTCAGGGGCTTAGTGTTAGGTTTATTTAAGGGGAGTTTGGGTTAGATTAGGGGTATGTGGGTGGTGGGTTGTAATGTTGGTGGGGGGTATTGTATGTTTTTTTTTCCAGGCAAAAGAGCTGAATTCTTTGGGGCATGCCCCGCAAAAGGCCCTTTTAAGGGCTGGTAAGGTAAAAGAGCTTTTCTATTTTAATTTTAGAATAGGGTAGGGCATTTTTTTATTTTGGGGGGCTTTGTTATTTTATTAGGGGGCTTAGAGTAGGTGTAATTAGTTTAATATTGTTGTAATATTTTTCTAATGTTTGTAAATATTTTTTTATTTTTTGTAACTTAGTTCTTTTTTATTTTTTGTACTTTAGTTAGTTTATTTCATTGTATTTATTTGTAGGTATTGTATTTAATTAATTTATTGATAGTGTAGTGTTAGGTTTAATTGTAGATAATTGTAGGTATTTTATTTAATTAATTTATTGATAGTGTAGTGTTAGGTTTAATTGTAACTTAGGTTAGGATTTATTTTACAGGTAATTTTGTAATTATTTTAACTAGGTAACTATTAAATAGTTATGAACTATTTAATAGCTATTGTACCTGGTTAAAATAAATACAAAGTTGCCTGTAAAATAAATATTAATCCTAAAATAGCTACAATATAATTATAATTTATATTGTAGCTATATTAGGGTTTATTTTACAGGTAAGTATTTAGCTTTAAATAGGATTAATTTATTTAATAAGAGTTAATTTATTTAGTTAGATTTAAATTATATTTAACTTAGGGGGGTGTTAGTGTTAAGGTTAGACTTAGCTTTAGGGGTTAATAAATTTATTAGAGTAGCGGTGAGGTCCGGTCGGCATATTAGGGGTTAATACTTGAAGTTAGGTGTCGGCGATGTTAGGGAGGGCAGATTAGGGGTTAATACTATTTATTATAGGGTTATTGAGGTGGGAGTGAGACGGATTAGGGGTTAATACATTTATTATAGTGGCGGTGAGGTCCGGTCGGCAGATTAGGGGTTAATAATTGTAGGTAGGTAGAGGCGACGTTGGGGGCGGCAGATTAGGGGTTAATAAATATAATATAGGGGTCGGCGGTGTTAGGGGCAGCAGATTAGGGGTTCATAGGGATAACGTAGGTGGCGGCATTTTGCGGTCGGCAGATTAGGGGTTAAAAAAATTTAATAGAGTGGCGGCGATGTGGGGGTCCTCGGTTTAGGGATACATAGGTAGTTTATGGGTGTTAGTGTACTTTAGAGCACAGTAGTTAAGAGCTTTATGAACCGGCGTTAGCCCAGAAAGCTCTTAAAGGGACATTATACACTCATTTTTTCTTTGCATAAATGTCTTGTAGATGATCTATTTATATAGCCCATAAAGTTTTTTAAAAAAAAATAAATGTATAGTTTTGCTTATTTTTAAATAACATTGCTCTGATTTTCAGACTCCTAACCAAGCCCCAAAATTTTATGTGAATACTGTCAGCTACCTTCTCCAGCTTGCTCCTGTTTGTGTAAAGGGTCTTTTCATATGTAAAAGAAGGGGGAGGGGGGGAAGTGTCTTATTTACCATTTGCAGTGAGCTTTCCAACTACCTTTTCAACAGAGCCAAACTGACAGCTTCTAAGTAAGTTTTTAAACATTTTTATACTGGATTTTTATATCAGTATCTGTGCATCTTATTCTTTATAGTAGTGTCTATTACATGCAGTTATATGAAAATGAGTGTATACTGTCCCTTTAACTCCTGACTTTTTTCCTGCGGCTGGAGTTTTGTCGTTAGATTTCTAATGTTCACTTCAGCCAAGACTCTAAATACCGGCGTTAGAAAGATCCCATTGAAAAGATAGGATACGCAAATGGCGTAGGGGGATCTGCAGTATGGAAAAGTTGCGGCTGCAAAGTGAGCGTTAGACCCTTACCTACAAAACTCTAAATACCAGGGGTAGCCCAAAACCAGCATTAGGAGCCTCGAACGCTGGTTTTGACGGCTAACGCAGAACTCTAAATCTAGGCGATAACGTTTCGGTGTAATGCAACACCTTTATCAAATGTCATATTAAAAAACAAGCCTCCAGGAAACAGAATCCAAAAAAAGCATACATATCACACTATAATTCTACCTATCTTATATACACACAAACAAACTAGTACCTGTTAACGCCACCATGCTGTGGCGTCATGATGTCATCACGCTACTTATGTGCTTGTTGCCTCACAGCCATTCACGTTGTTTCTTGTAACCTTGGTAACAAGTATACAGACGTGTGCTACCATACATGTATTATTTTGAAAGGCATAGCGCTACGGGTAAAATCACCTCATAATTAGCCAGTATATTAATGTGATCAAGAAACCTCAGATGTCAACAGACATCATATATTCAGGTACCACCATATGTATCTACATAGCTGTGAACAGCCTAATAGTGATTCACTAACAAAACAATACAGGTTAACATGTATTACATATTTCTTATCTAAGAAATCTTTAACTTTAAAAACAATGCAAATGTATAAACAATCTAATAATTTGTATCTGTACAGTACCCCCAAGTAATGATGAACAATGAGAAACATGAAAAACAAAAAATAACGAATCAGATGGGATGCCCCATAACCTGGGTGATTACACCATATATAATTATTCCCTTCATGCCACTTCGAGTATAGGCAGAAACCTGTGGGTACCCACTAGGACGAACATCCATACGGATCAACTCAGGGTAATTCTCTTCAGGGCTATGGTATATCAATCCCGATCCTGGTTAATTAGTGTAGAAAGGTCCGAAGTCAAGGAAAGTATTCAGTTCTCTTGGTATCAAAGTATCCAGTGTATGGATCCACTTGGTTTCTACCTGTAACAACTTCTTAGCCCTATTGCCACCCCTAGTTAAAGGGGGTACATGGTCGATCAGCATTGATCTCAGGGTAGATAAGCCATGATTACAATTGGCAAAGTGGCGTGCCACCGGTTGATCTGAATCCCCTTTACTGAGTGCTTCCCGAATTTCACAACGGTGGTTAGCCATCCTATCTCGGAAACTCGTCATCGTTTTACCGATGTAAACCAGGGAATATGGACAGATTAACATATATATGACATATGTGCTCGTGCCTGTTAATCTGTATAAATATATAAATATATATAGGAATATCTATTTGAAAATACATAGAACATTTTCCCCGATGTGAAGAACATTGGAATGTAAAATATTTTCAGTACATACACAGAAAAACACATTATTAAATATTATCAATAACAAAAAATTCTTGTTTTCGGGTGTTTGAGTGGAAAGGACTCCAAAGTGTATATATACAGGGAGTGCAGAATTATTAGGCAAGTTGTATTTTTGAGGATTAATTTTATTATTGAACAACAACCATGTTCTCAATGAACCCAAAAAACTCATTAATATCAAAGCTGAATAGTTTTGGAAGTAGTTTTTAGTTTGTTTTTAGTTATAGCTATTTTAGGGGGATATCTGTGTGTGCAGGTGACTATTACTGTGCATAATTATTAGGCAACTTAACAAAAAACAAATATATACCCATTTCCATTATTTATTTTTACCAGTGAAACCAATATAACATCTCAACATTCACAAATATAAATTTCTGACATTCAAAAACAAAACAAAAACAAATCAGTGACCAATATAGCCACCATCCATGGATTCTGTCAGTGTTTTGATCTGTTCACCATCAACATTGCGTGCAGCAGCAACCACAGCCTCCCAGACACTGTTCAGAGAGGTGTACTGTTTTCCCTCCTTGTAAATCTCACATTTGATGATGGACCACAGGTTCTCAATGGGATTCAGATCAGGTGAACAAGGAGGCCATGTCATTAGATTTTCTTCTTTTATACCCTTTCTTGCCAGCCACGCTGTGGAGTACTTGGACGCGTGTGATGGAGCATTGTCCTGCATGAAAATCATGTTTTTCTTGAAGGATGCAGACTTCTTCCTGTACCACTGCTTGAAGAAGGAGTCTTCCAGAAACTGGCAGTAGGACTGGGAGTTGAGCTTGACTCCATCCTCAACCCGAAAAGGCCCCACAAGCTCATCTTTGATGATACCAGCCCAAACCAGTACTCCACCTTGCTGGCGTCTGAGTCGGACTGGAGCTCTCTGCCCTTTACCAATTCAGCCACGGGCCCATCCATCTGGCCCATCAAGACTCACTCTCATTTCATCAGTCCATAAAACCTTAAAAAAATCAGTCTTGAGATATTTCTTGGCCCAGTCTTGACGTTTCAGCTTGTGTGTCTTGTTCAGTGGTGGTCGTCTTTCAGCCTTTCTTACCTTGGCCATGTCTCTGAGTATTGCACATCTTGTGCTTTTGGGCACTCCAGTGATGTTGCAGCTCTGAAATATGGCCAAACTGGTGGCAAGTGGCATCTTGGCAGCTGCACGCTTGACTTTTCTTAGTTCATGGGCAGTTATTTTGCGCCTTGGTTTTTCCACACGCTTCTTGCGACCCTGTTGACTATTTTGAATGAAATGCTTGATTGTTCGATGATCACGCTTCAGAAGCTTTGCAATTTTAAGAGTACTGCATCCCTCTGCAAGATATCTCACTATTTTTTACTTTTCTGAGCCTGTCAAGTCCTTCTTTTGACCCATTTTGCCAAAGGAAAGGAAGTTGCCTAATAATTATGCACACCTGATATAGGGTGTTGATGTCATTAGACCACACCCCTTCTCATTACAGAGATGCACATCACCTAATATGCTTAATTGGTAGTAGGCTTTCGAGCCTATACAGCTTGGAGTAAGACAACATGCATAAAGAGGATGATGTGGTCAAAATACTAATTTGCCTAATAATTCTGCACTCCCTGTATAAAAACACGGAAGGGAACTGCACTCTCATACCGGACCGGGTACACATCCTATGACCCTGCAACATGCTCAGCCCTGGGTGCCACTGGCACTCACAGGAAGCTGTGCTGTCCCCAGAGCCACAAGCAGTTAACCCCAGACAGGTCTGGGTGCAAGAACCATAGGGAAAATTACAAAACAAATTAATACAACACACAGAGAAAACCCAGCACTCACTTACAAGCTCTCAGCTAAGATTTAAAAGCAAAAATGGAAAGGTTAGTCAGAGCTTGTAAGTGAGTGCTGGGTTTATACAGTATATATATATATATATATATATATATATATATATATATATATATATATATATATATATATATATATATATATATATATATATATACAGACAGACACACACGTTAATTAAAGCACTTACCATTTAAATACTTTGTCATGTACCATATACCTTTTAACTCTTATAATCTTTTTTATATATATTTATATGATTCATTATTATTAGATAGTGTATATGAGTGTAACACTTTATTTTAATGTATTTGTGTTGTGTTTAATGCAACTTTTTTGCCCTAACTCTTTTACACATTTAGTTTTCACTTGTGTGGTTGTGTTTACTTGCAACATTAGCACTCCACTTGTAATCTAGCCCTGTATGTATAAACTGACAACAAAGTATAAAACAAACTTACATGATTCAGAGCATACAGTGTTAAACAACTTTGCAATTTACTGATATTATCTAAATTGATTTGTTCTCTTGGTATCCTTTGTTAAAAAACATACCTAGGTAGGTCCTTTAACCCCTTAATGACCACAGCACTTTTCCATTTTCTGTCCGTTTGGGACCAAGGCTATTTTTACATTTTTGTGGTGTTTGTGTTTAGCTGTAATTTTCCTCTTACTCATTTACTGTACCCACACATATTATATACCGGTTTTCTCGCCATTAAATGGACTTTCAAAATATACCATTATTGTCATCATATCTTATAATTTACTATAAAAAATATTATAAAATATGAGGAAAAAATGGAAAAAAACACACTTTTTCTAACTTTGACCCCCAAACTCTGTTACACATCTACAACCACCAAAAAACACCCATGCTAAATAGTTTCTAAATTTTGTCCTGAGTTTAGAAATACCCAATATTTACATGTTCTTTGCTTTTTTTGCAAGTTATAGGGCCATAAATACAAGTAGCACTTTGCCATTTCCAAACCACTTTTTTTCAAAATTAGCGCTAGTTACATTGGGACACTAATATCTTTCAGGAATCTCTGAATATCCATTGACATGTATATATTTTTTTTTAGAAGACATCCCAAAGTATTGATCTAGGCCCATTTTGGTATATTTCATGCCACCATTTCACCGCCGAATGCGATCAAATAAAAAAATTTTTTTACTTTTTCACAAATTTTTTCACAAACTTTAGGTTTCTCACTGAAATTATTTACAAACAACTCATGAAATTATGGAATAAATGGTTGTAAATGCTTCTCTGGGATCCCCTTTGTTCATAAATAGCAGACATATATGGCTTTGGCTTTGCTTTTTGGTAATTAGAAGGCTGTTAAATGCCACTGCGCACCACACGTGTATTATGCCCAGCAGTGAATGGGTTAATTAGGGAGCATGTAGGGAGCTTCTAGGGTTAATTTTAGCTCTAGTGTAGTGTAGTAGACAACCCCAAGTATTGATCTAGGCCCATTTTGGTATATTTCATGCCACCATTTCACCGCCAAAAGCAATCAAATAAAAAAAAATTGTTCACTTTTTCAAACTTTAGGTTTTTCACTAAAATTATTTACAAACAGCTTGTGCAATTATGGCACAAATGGTTTTAAATGCTTCTCTGGGATCCCCTTTGTTCATAAATAGCAGACATATATGGCTTTGGCGTTGCTTTTTGGTAATTATAAGGCCGCTAAATGCTGCTGCGCATCACATGTGTATTATGGCCAGCAGTGAAGGGGTTAATTAGGTAGTTTGTAGGGAGCTTGCAGGGTTAATTTTAGCTTTAGTGTAGAGATCAGACTCCCACCTGACACATCCCACCCCCTGATCCCTCCCAAACAGCACTCTTCCCTCCCCCACCCCACAATTGTCCCCGCCATCTTAAGTACTGGCAGAAAGTCTGCCAGTACTAAAATAAAAGGTATAAAAAAATAAAAAAAAAAAAAAAATTTTAAGCATATTTACATATGCTGCTATGTAGGGTCCCCCCTTAGCCCCCAACCTCCCTGATCCCCCCAAAATAGCTCCCTAACCCTCCCCCTCTGCCTTATTGGGGCCATCTTGGGTACTGGCAGCTGTCTGCCAGTACCCAGTTTGCAAATAAAAATGTTTTTTGTTTTTTTTTATTATTTGTTTCTGTAGTGTAGCTTCCCCCCCACAGTCCAATACCCCACCAGCCAAACCGATCACCAAAATAAACATATTAACCCCTTTGATCCCCACTTCTAACAAAAAAACTTTCTGTAGCGTAGTGGTTCCCACCCGCTCCCTCCCCATGCACGCGCCTGCCCGGCCTCCCCGTGCACGTGCGCGCGTCCGTGCGCGTCCCCCCGGTCGTCCCCGCCCCCGATCCCGCCCCCCTCCGCATCACAAAGGCCATCGATGGCCGCCACCCACCTCCCACACCGGCTCCCACCCACCAACGAACGTAGCCGTTAATGTCCGGTGCACCGGATGGCTACAAATGGTTATTGCAGGATGCCTCGATATCGAGGCATCACTGCAATAACCGGGAAGCAGCTGGAAGCGAGCAGGATCGCTTCCAGCTGCTTTCCACACCGAGGACGTGCAGGGTACGTCCTCAGGCGTTAACTGCCTTTTTTTTGAGGACGTACCCTGCACGTCCTCGGTCATTAAGGGGTTAATAAAGAATACCAAGAGAACAAAGCAACTTTTATAATAGAAGAAAATTTAAAAGTTGTTTAAAATAGTAAGTTGTATCTTAAGTTTTGAGTTTCATGCTCCTTTAAAGGTACATTAAACACTTTGAGGTGGTAATATAAAATGATACATCTGCAATATACTTTCATTATTTATCTTGTCCCCTTTTCCTGTAATTCCATTCTGAAATAGTGAGCTTTTCAGTTCCTGATACAAATGGAAGTGCAGAACACTGTTATATTCCACACAGCCATTGGCTGCACACTCTAGTGACCACAGCAGAGAAGGTAACCTAAGTTACAACATGGCAGCACCCACTGCTTTATAGACACTAAAACTTTACACTTATTTTGTCAATATTTAAACACCTAATCAAACTGTAAAAAAATACATCTACTGTGACGACCAAGGTTAACCAACCCTGCGCCAGTCACTTGTTTAGCACAGAAAGGGTTATCAGACCCCTTCTACTGTCACTAATATGTCACAATCTAGCCACACCAGGCAAGCTTGTGATTTAGTTCAGTGGGTGCAAGGGTTAACAACACTCTCTAGTCTGTACTAGACTTAAAATAAATGCCCCAAACTCCCCTTTAATGCCACCCACACTAAACTAACTTTGCTGCCACCACTTATTATTTATTAAAGGGAAAATCCTAAGGAAAAACCCAGACTTACACAACTCTCAGAATACAATTTAGCAGAAAATAACCTAAAATATACAGTTATAATACTCAAGTCTCTTTCAGTAACGTGGTTCAAATATTAGACAAAGGCCAAAGCTTAATAAATGAATTATTTATTATGCCAAAAATTATTATGCACAATGCATTATTAATTAAAAGGTGTTACAAATAAAATTACACACAAGCAAACAGTTTTTTAAAATAAAAAGAAGAAAAAATAGAAACCGTATACTGTGCTAGTCTTTAGAATCTTGTGTGCCAGGGAGATGGCATGAAGCAATGGGTCCTTACTATGTAGAACAGCTTCCCTTGTAAGAATGACCATTTCATTGTTAAACCACAGGATTCTTATACATATTTTCCAGAGATCAAGTTGCCTGACCCCACCCACCTTGCAGGGGCTAAGAAACCCCCTATCTTTTATGACCTTCAATAAACTCTAAGTATTTGCCTGAAATTATAGAACACATTATAATTTCTGCTAGGTAACTTTATTTTCATATAAGCAGGAAAGCAATCTCTTAGTTTCATTGGGAGAATCAATTTGATACCAAGTATGACAGGGTTGTCATATTTACCTTCCTCTAATGTCATAACAGTTTTAAACACATATATACATTATACCCATGTCTCTTTATTGACCTTATCAGTTTCTGTGACGAGGCACTGTTTTGTATCATGCCCTCTGCTGACAGTCTGAGCCATAAAGCTCTCTTCTGTGTATACTACAGGATATTTATGAGGCTCCTGGCACTTCAAAGAAAACACAAACAAACACAGGACACAATTCTTCTTGAAAAACAAATCTTTTTTAGCTCACAGGCTAAAGAGAATTAACCCCTTAGCAGCTAAATCATGAGGTATTAGTGACATCTACATTTAATTCTCAGACTAATCTTTTCTTTGAATGCATAATTCTATCTAGCATTCATTTAGGGCTAGATTACAAGTGGAGCGCTAAATATCGATTGTGAGCTCGAGTTCGCATTGCTAGGAAGCATTGCACTCACGAGAGCGTGCTTTCATAGAGGCTGAATTATCAAAGATCTTACGGACCTGATCCGACAGTGCGGATCAGGTCCGTAAGCCCTCACTTAATGCCGAGAGCAATACGCTCTCCGTATTCAGCATTGCAACGCCGCCCCCTGCAGATTCACGGCCAATGGGCCGCCAGCAGGGAGGTGTCAATCAACCCGATCATACTCGATCGGGTTGAATTGTGGCAATTCCTGTTTGCCTGCTCAGAGCAGGTGGATAGGTTTATGGAGGAGCGGTCTTTAGACCGCTGCTTCATAACTGCTGTTTCTGGCGAGGCTGAAGACTCGCCAGAAACACGGGCCCACAAGCTCCATTCGGAGCTTGATAAATGGGAGCCTCATTCCAAGGCAACATCAGAACCTCACATAGCGAAGGGGGTAAGTAGCGCAGCGATGGGCAGCATTTTTAAATATATATGTACGTGATTATATGCATATATATATATGTGTTAATATGTGTATACACATACTAACACAAAAATATATATGTATATAAGCACATATATATATATATATATATATATATATATATATATATATATATATATATATATATATATATATATATATATATATATATATATATATATTACAATCTATGAGACACACAGTTCACATAGATCGTGATGTAAAGGTACTTTTCAGTGCTGGGTTTTTTTTTTCTAACATCCCACTCCCACCAAATTTAAAGCCCCAAAACTGCATAGTGCAGTTTTTTTTATTTAAAAAAAAAAAACTTTCTTTTTTAATAAAATATTTAATATTTTGAATTTGTGAGCTTTTTGAGGACATTTGGGGCACTTTTAGAAAATTAACCAGAGATCGGATATCTGGTTAATTCGAGCTCGCGGTAGTAATAACCAGGCACTTGTAATGGCTGGTTAATTATCGCACTTCCCCAAATGGTAAATTTGCCCGTTTGCGGGAGTGTGATAATTTAGTGCTCCACTTGTAATTTAGTCCTTTGTGTTTAATGCCCCTTTAATTAAATGTAAAGTATGTTGTTCTCAACACTTTTATTTGCTTGATTTATCATGGTGCCAATATATACTGATACTACTGCCCCATATATACTGTAAATGTAATCAGGCTCAAAAACTCCTACCCCTTTTGCAGCTGTTCTTACAACAATTTGGTCAAATATGTACATCAGTAATTATACAATGAAATACCCTATATAATAAATATGATATATAAAGATGCCTTGTAACCCTTTCAAGCTTCTGAACTCAGAAACAGAAGAAGATTTTTTTGAGCCACACCCAGCATGGCGATAACACTGTTTATGTTTCTATCCCAGAAACGTAAACATCATTATTCTTAAGCAAGAGTATGATACTGCAAAGAGATGGCATATTGCATGACAGCAAGCTGTTTTGGAGATAATGGAAACTTTGTGCAAAAAAAAAAAAATTAGAAACATATAAATAACCTTTATTTCCTGTAGCTGTAGGTGGCTATGTCAGCTTTTCAGAATGATACACTTTTATTCATTGTTATTTATAGTTATAGTACAATTCAAATTTAGAGTAGCATAGGAAACAGTTTAGTATTTGACATTTTAACTATCTCAATGCATTATATTTTTCATGAAAAAAGATTAATTTAAAGGGACATAAACCTTAAAGGGACACTCAAGTCAAAATTAAACTTACATGAAACTATAGAGAATGCCCAACTCCAACCCTACCTAAAGGAGCTATTTACAGAACTCGTGGGCACCCCAGATGGACACACTGATACAATGGAAAGAGCCCATAGAGCCTTAAGATCACGACTTACTCCCGCCGACAAACCAAGGGATGTAATTGTCTGCTTTCACAGCTACATATATAAAGATAAACTTATACAAGCAGCCTTCAAAAGGCCGCCTATGCCTGAAAAATTCAAGGATGTTCAACTTCTGCCTGACCTTTCAACTCATACACTACAGTACCGTAAAACCTTTCAACAAATCACTCTGACACTCAGGAAGGCTAATATTAAGTACAGGTGGGGCCATCCTACAAATCTAGTAGTCACCAGAAATAACCAGAGCCACACAATCAACTCTATACCTCAAGGTATGGCTCTCCTGGCCACATGGGGCTTACACCAGGAGCAACCTCCACCGGTACAGCCGACATACCCAAAGCTGAGAGCTTCGGCTCCTGAATGGACTATCAAAGAGCAAAGAGCTAAGAAACCTAAAACTAACCCACCGTAAACACACGTCTGGTACCCTTTAATGGAACTTATCTAGACTTCATTTAATATGGAAGTTTGATCTGTCTTCAACAGATCATAACTGAGATTGAGTTAAAGTTTAAAAAGTTTACTATTAGATAATACAATTAAGTTATGTGTTTGATTGTTATTTTAAGGTTGTTGTCTTAATCTAAGTATTGCTCATATGTAATAGCAAGTTAATTTACTATGTTTACTGCGGAGCAGGGTCCACTTCAAAGACCCCTGTTTCTGTTCGCTTCTCGCCCCCCCACAGGCAGCCCACACTAGGGCTCCACCATAGCGAACTATTTTCGCTAACTCTCCTTCACTTTATCTGTTGCCTATTCCCCTCCCCTTATCCTCCCCACCTACACTGACTCTTATTATTAAAAGACTTGACCTGCTCCCCACACCTCCCTATGCCACCCCTCAAAATACTAACCCATAATGTAAGAGGCCTAAATTCCCCACATAAGCGCAGCCTTTTAGCTAGATCACTCAAATTCCATAACCCTGACGTAGCATTCCTTCAGGAGACACATTGGTCATCAGACAACCCTCCCTACACAATATCTAAAGATTACACTGTCCTCGAACACACCTCTTTTTCAAAAAAAGCCAGAGGTACGGCAATTTTAATCCATAAAAGAATAGCTTATGAACCAATCCAAGTCCTAAAAGATCCCCAATCTAGATTTCTCATTCTAACATGTAAACTAGACCACACTGATCATACTTTAGTCTCTATCTATCTACCTAACTCACATCAGCCTAGATACCTCAAGCGGGTCCTACACACAGTTGACCGGATAAAAATAGGCAGAGTCTTACTAGCTGGGGACTTCAATATGACTTGGGACCCAATACTAGACAGAAAAAGAACCTCCCGGACAAAACACACTACCCCTCCTGCTCAACTCTCCCAAAAGTTCAGACAAATCATTACTCACTTCTGCTACTTCGATGTATGGCGTTCACTTCATGCCAGGGATAGAGACTACACTCACTTCTCATTTCCTCATAAAACATACTCCAGACTTGACTATGATTTTTGCTCGGCAGAAACCCTTGACCAAGTCAAACACTCTACCATCTCCCTATGCCCATGGTCTGATCACGACTTAGTCACAGTAACCCTCCGTTCAGTGGAACGACATAATGTTAAGCCTTCATGGCGCCTCCCGCAGGACATCCTACAGGATGCTGCATTTAAGGAAACCTTGAGAAAAGACATAGCCTTCTACTGCCAAACTAATGACAATAATCAGGTCAGAGACGACACACTATGGGGGGCGGCAAAGGCCACCTTTAGGGGTCTCATAATTAAAAAACAAGCTCATCTCAAAAAACTATCTGGCCTACCCCTTTCCAAATCTCATATCGAATTACGTCGTCTAGAACTCCTAAACAGAAATACTCCCTCAGATGAAAACACAGCTCAAATTATACAGATTAAAAATCATATTAACCAACTAGAGCTAAAACGCACTCAGGCTAATTTATTTAAACTGAAACAGATTACTTACCACAAGAGTAACAAAGCAGATACACTATTAGCAAATAAACTTAAAAATAGGACAAGCACCTCAAGAATACATCAGATTCAATTTGAAAACCAGACATACCGCAAACCCTCAGACATTGGTACTTGCTTTGAGAGATTTTACTCAAACCTATACAATTTAGAAAAAAATGCAAGCGACAAACTAACTCCTGTTGACAAGATTAGCTCCTTCCTTCGCAACTTAAATCTCCCCTCATTGTCGCCTGACGACCAAGAAACACTTTCATCCCCCTTCACCTCTAAGGAAATCAAATACGTAATAAAGCATCTAAAACCTTTCAAAACTCCGGGCCCAGATGGCTACTCGGCAGCCTTTTACAAAACATACACAAACGAACTAACCCCACTACTCTTAAGATTTTTTAACTATGCTAGAGAACAGGGTAGGTTTAGTCAGGAATTCCTGGAAGCAACGGTGATTACTATTCCTAAGCCCCAAAAAGACCCATCTTTATGCTCCAATTACAGGCCAATCTCCCTAATTAATTTAGACATTAAAATTTATGCTAAATTATTTGCTACACGCATATCTAAATTACTCCCGAAACTCATAAACCTAGACCAAGTAGGATTTATCCCTCATCGCGAAGGACCAGACAATACTAGACGTCTCTTAAACATCTGCACTGAATCCACCAGACTAAATAGGCCATTTTCTGTAATCTCATTAGATGCAGAGAAGGCTTTTGACCGTGTTAGATGGTCCTACTTATGGGAAACCCTTAAAATCTTTGGTTTCCCAGATCAAATTATCAAAGCGATACAGGCCCTTTACTCCACTCCCACAGCAGTAGTTAGAGGCCTAGGCTTTGCCTCACCCCCCTTCCCAATATCTAATGGCACCAGACAAGGGTGTCCACTCTCACCCCTTCTTTTTGCCCTGGCAATCGAACCATTAGCAGAACAAATCAGACAAGATATAAAAATTGATGGCATCCGCCTACATGGCACTATCCACAAAATTGCACTCTTTGCAGACGACATCACAATATTCTCATCAGACCCCCTATCTTCATTCCCGAGACTGATAGAAATCTTAGACTCCTTTGGAGACATGTCACATTACAAATTAAATCTAGATAAAACAGAAATCTTTACTTGGGGAATTCCACAGAACACAGTTGACACCCTCAGAGTCCGATATAGAGTCCACTGCGTCAATAACTTTATCTCCCATTTAGGCGTTAAGATATCGAATAATATCCCTCAGATGATCAAAGACAACTACCTGCCCCTTTTAACCGAACTGCGCACCCTGAAAGACAAATGGGACTACACTTATATCTCATGGATAGGTAGGTTAACAGCCCTTAAAATGTCTTTTCTACCTAAAATTACTTATTTATTTAGATGTCTACCTCTCCGTATCCCGGGATATCTCCTTCGCCAATTTCAGAGTGAATTTACAAAATATATATGGCAACACAAACCCCCCAGAGTGGCGCATAAAATCCTTCAAAGCCCCCTTAGTAGAGGAGGTATAGCCTCCCCATCAATAACTAGGTACTATGAAGGAGCCATGCTCACCCATATCTCGCAATGGGGTGCGAAAGATTCCCCTAGCAAATGGAAAACCATAGAACAAGCCTCCCTCCCAAGCCATATATTTTTACCCGATTTAATTTGGATCCCTGCCCATCTAAGACGTACCTCAGACATTAGCAATAACATAATACGAGAATGCCTCACCATATGGGATAAGCTAAGACACTACCCACACATCGCCCCACATCCTTCACCTATTACCCCCTTGACAGGTTTCCTACGAGGCTTACCTGACTCTCATCCTTATACTTGGACAAGAATTGGAATACAAACAGTAGCTGACCTCTGGGTTACTTCACCTTCCCCGCACTTCGTGACACTCTCAGAAATAAAAGCTAGCTCCAACTTACCCAGGTACATGACATATGAATACACAAGACTAAAGAGCTTTCTTATTAGTTGGGGTTTTCGACCTGAATTACACCGACCCCGTACACTCTGGGAAACGACTTGGCAACAAGGTAACAAACTTCACAGACCATTGTCAATGCATTATACCTTAATAGGAAACACAGACTCTGAGAATAAACTTCCTCACTTGCTCGCATGGGAATCAGTGCTGAACTTGACCCTGTCCCCACAAATATGGCATCATGTCATTTCCCTCACTAAAAAAGCACTACACTGTGTCACACTCTTCGAAACATATTATAAACTCTCAACGAACTGGTACCTTACCCCTGCGAGACTTAACAAAATGTTCGTCTCTACCTCTCCTTTATGCTGGCGTAATTGTGGCAAAAAAGGAGACTCTCTACACATATGGTGGGAATGCCCCAGGTTAAAACCCTTATGGAGTACCTGCTTCCGTACACTAGGGAGATTAGGCATAACACTTCCTATAACCCCTTCTAGTGCCCTCTTACACATAGGCATTACTAAACTTCCTAAACATCAAGCATACCTAACAATCTATTTGCTAACAGCTACTAAAGCGACAATAGCCAAGGCTTGGAAAACCGAGACGCCCCCAAAATGGTCATGCATCCTAAACTATATGGCATACATCTACAATATGGAGAAACCTATTTTTTACTCTCTGAATAATTCAGACCTATTTGAACTAGTGTGGGCAGACTGGCAATCTAATCATTCCATTACTTGGACCCCGAGCTCCAGAGTAAGCGCACACTAGGCAACCTTCTCCATGTACCATCCGCATATGAACTAAACCTCTGCCTCTAATAACAACCCCTCCTTTCCTCCCTCCCCAGTCCCTCCCCCCACCCCAGTCAACTCACCTCATCTGACTCGAACTACACTTTGTTTATTTTCCTCAATTTATGAACACATTCTGATCTGGCACATTTTTAGTGTATCATTTTTTCTGTTCATACTTTCTGTAGGAGCCTGCGAGCTCCAAATTGTTTATTATGTCACTATCATATTTGAGAAATCTTTACTAATAAAAATTTTGAAACTTAAAAAAAAAATAAAAAAAAAAAAATAAAAATTAAACTTACATGATTCAGACAGAGCATGCAATTTTAAACAAATTTCCAACTTTCAAAAAATGTTCACAGTCTTTTTATATTTATACTTTTTGAGTCACCAACTAAACATGTGCGAGAATTCACAGAATATATGTGGAAATAGAGATAACTTAAATTTGTAAAAAAAAAATTACAAAAATCTACTACTCAAGTTGACTAAGTGCTATTACATTGTCTTTTTATCATGCATTTGTTGATTATGCAATTCAACTATATCTATTTACTGGCCCTTTAACAAATTTCTATCATTCGTTAAAAAATGTTTAAAACAGTTTACAAGAACAAGGTAAGGACAGGTTATAGCTTTGATTTAACTAACAGGCATACACATGTGTTCTATGGAATAGGAGCTCATTGGCTGACAATGAAAACTACGTTAGTGCTATTGGTGGACAGTAATGTTTATTTTTCAGCACAGAACATCTGTGTTCTGAAAAAGGTCACCATTTAAATGCAACACAGAGAATAAATGTTGTGTCAAACCAGTTCCTGGGGATTAATTGCTCCTAATCACCAAAATTACAAGTTTTGCGGTATGGTGTGGTACAGCTATACCGCTGAAAAATTGGCCATTGAGCGTGAAATGGCAGGTCTCCGTATTACAGCTATACCACAAGCATTTTAGCCTGCAACACAACAATCCATTCCGCACTCAAAAAATGACGCTTGAGTGCAGGATTTCCATCCTGCTGTATTACAGGTTGTGCGGTCTGGCTAAAATGCTTGCGTTATGGTCTATACCGCCGTGATCCATACCGCGATCTGAGACCAGTAGTTATGGACACTAACACCCATAAACTACCTATTAACCCCTAAACCATCACCCTCCCACATCGCAAATACTATAATAAACCTATTAACTCCTGCCCACCCACATAGCCAACACTAAATAAACATACTAACCCCTAAACCACCGGCCCCACACATTGCAACTACTAAACTAAAGCTATTAACCCCTAAACCGCCAGCACCCCACATCCCAACACACTAAATTAAACTATTAACCCCTAAACCTAACACCCCCCTAATTTTAAATTAAATTTACAATATAACTATCTTTAAATAAATAAAAACTTACCTGTGTAATAAAAAAAAACTAATTTTAAACTATAAAGTAACCTAACATTACTGTGAAATGGTGGCATGAAATATACCAAAATGGGCCTAGATCAATGCTTTGGGATGTCTTCTAAATATAAATATATACATGTCAAGGGATATTTAGGGATTCCTGAAAGATATCAGTGTTCCAATATAACTAGCGCTAATTTTGAAAAAAAGCGGTTTGGAAATAGCAAGTAAATAGCAAGTACAAGTACAAGTACAAGTGCTACCTGTATTTATGGCCCTATAACTTGCAAAAAAAGCAAAGAACATGTTAACATTGGGTATTTCTAAACTCGGGACAAAATTTAGAAACTATTTAGAATGGGTGTATTTTGGTGGTTGTAGATGTGTAACAGATTTTGGGGGTCAAAGTTAGAAAAAGTGTGTTTTTTTCAATTTTTTCCTCATATTTTATATTTTTTTTTATAGTAAATTAAAAGATATGATGAAAATAATGATATCTTTAGAAAGTCAATTTAATGTCGAGAAAAACGGTATATAATATGTGTGGGTATAGTAAATGAGTAAGAGGAAAATTACAGCTAAACACAAACACTGCAGAAATGTAAAAATATCCGTTGTCATTAAGGGTAAGAAGATTGAAAAATGGTCCGGTCATTAAGGGGTTAAATCCTATTGGCTGTTCAAATCAGGGAGGTGTTAGGGCTAATAGTTTAATTTAGTGTGTTACAATGTGGGGGGCCGGCAGTTTAGGGGTTAATAGGTTTATTTTATTAGTAGCAATGTGGGGCGGCAGCGTTTTAGGGGTTAATAGGTTTATTTTATTAGTAGCAATGTGGGGGCAGAGGTTTAGGGGTTAATAGGATTATTTAGTGTCTGCAATGTCGGGGGTGGCAGATTAGGGGTTAATAATTTTATTTAGAGTCGACGATGTCGGGGAGCAGCGGATTAGGGGTGTTTAGACTAGGGGTTTATGTTAGAGTGTTTTAACATAACTTTATTTTCCCCATAGAAATCAATGGGATTGCATTACGGCTATCGCCATTCCGCGATTGCAGGTTTTTTTTTACACTTTCTCTCCATTAATGCCTATGGGGTAATACGTGCATGAGCACATCAAGTCAGGCCTTGGGTTTTGTGCAGTATGGAGCTTATCGCACCATACCGCACAACAAGAAAAGGTTTTTCAGTAACATGTAATGGCAGCGCTATGGAAAGTGCGATAACGCTAATTTTTGTGTGGTATTTACACACCCGGTATAGTGCAAAACTTGTACTCTTGGTGAATGACTTATGTTCTGTAACAACAACAAAAAAGTATTAACTCTGTGCTGTACATACGTTTTTTTGTTGTTATTCCTACCTAATATTTTACAAAGTTCTTTGCTGCCAAACCTCAGCTATGTGTGAATCGCTATGATCTCTTCTGTAAACTGATACTGCACAGACAGCCTTTACATTCAGTGCTTTTCATGCTGCCTGGCTGCAAAGGTTAATATAACAACAGAACCGAGTTGCTCTGAACAGTTTGCTGCCCTAAACAAAATACCGGTAATATCAATAAGTTAGACTCCACTTTCTTCTAACTTACCAATTAGAAGCACCGACTTAATCACACAGCAGCAGAGCACTCACCACATCAGACAGTTGCACGCTAACTGCTTCCGCACTCCTGTGCTCCTATAAGGCGTCTCAAAAATACTAAGCTACTACACCTCCAGTTCCTGCATTCTGCATTCAGAACTCAGGAGGCAAAAATTAAATTTAAAATAAAACCCTGATTATAAGCCGCATCCCGAATTTAAAGATTGTCTGTTCTATTGCTTGGTAACATTGAAGGAGACAATATATTAGACAATGTCTTGGATCTCCTGGTGACAAACTGACACCCATTCTCCATAATCTTATGTAATGTGTCATCAACATTTAAAATAGGTAGTGCTTTTTAATTATTTCACATATATGATAGTGTTCCTTACTGTGAGTGGTAATAAAGAATGGCCTCTTTTGAAAATCATCACTTTTACCTTTTTTGTCTTTCTTTGAAATTAACAGATCTTTTCTGTCCATTGAGTCCACTTCATTCTTAGCTATCTGCAATTGATGTGCAGAGTATCCCCTTTCTAAAAACCTCTCTGTAGTCTCCTTAGAATGTTTCTCATAAATTTTTCTGTTGTGCAATTCCTTTTTTTTGCATATATTGCCCCTTGCGTATTGCACGAATTACATGTTTAGGATGACCTATTTTAAATGTTGATGACACGTTATGGAGAATGGGTGTCAGTTTGTCACCAGGAGATCCAAGACATTGTCTAATATATTGTCTCCTTCAATGTTACCAAGCAATAGAACAGACAATTGGTTAACTCCAAAGAAAGGTTTCTTTAGGTGTGGAAGCAGGAGATGCAAATCATGCTCTTATGCAAAATTTGGTGATGTCTTTTCTTCCTCTGACGAAAAGAAAACCTATAAAATAAATAATTACATCAACTGTAACACGAGATATGTAATTTATTTATTAACGTGTCAACTTTGTAATATAAAGTATGTCAGTCAAACGACCAGACCATTAAAGGAAAGGTTCCTGGAACACTTGCGTTCCATTGAAGACATTGAGTCAGACACCCCAGTTACTTTTCACTTTCGTAACCATCATAATAGTGAAGGCGAATTCTTGCAGTATCAGGGCATTCAACATGTAGGGAAACATGCAAGGGGTGGTAACAAACTGAAAACTCTCAGTCAAAAAGAAGTGTATTGGATATTCCAACTGGGAACTAGGGTTCCCAATGGATTAAACTGAGATTGGGATGTAAAATTATTTGTAGATTAACACTTTATTTAATGTACAATACTCATCATAAATTTCTTGAATGGGATAGCTATCACTTATAACGTAATCATATGTGATATGCAATATTTCTATTCATGCTCTAAAATTCAGCAGCAGATCTAAATAGGCAGTAGCTTATAGTCTATTATTTAGCCTGTTTGTATACTTTAAAGGATTTATATATATATGTTAGTCCCCTTTTTCCTTTAATTGTGTCATTTTTTGGCTTAATAAATATATATTAGGCTAAGTTTATACACCATATGGCACATAACAAAGAAAGTGTAAAATATTGTGTAATAATATGGAAAACAAGGTTTACATTGGTCCTTGAAATTTATAGCAATCTTTTATATTTAAATATTCACATTTAGGATATATGTAAGAATAAGTTGTTTGTATACAGTTAATTGATTTGATAGTGACAATGTTAAATATTAAACAGTGATATATGTAACCATACCAATATCTGTAATATTTTAGGATTTGATAATCTGTTGCTTGTCATTAATTTTTATTGTTGCATATGTGTTCACTCTGATCATGTGAGGGCATACACCTGTCCTTTCCCCTTTAAGTAAGGGTTTGTATCAGAGTGCAACATGAAACGCGTTTGACCTGCATCTGTACCTACCACTCTTTTAACTTTAAGCTATCAAATAAAATATGTCTATTTTATAAGACATCAGACTCTTTATCATACTTACACCCAGAGAGGACTGAGTACTCTTTTCTATGGTATTCTGTTTTGCATCATTGTTATTGGGAGCCGGTGAGGACTCCTGCAGCTAAAGAGGAACCTTTCTGTGTGCTCTTTTGTTCCCCGTGGGACCCCTGAGGAGGTGACACCCATACAGCGTGAGGAAAAACCTGCTGTTGCGGCAAGGACTGCTGATCCTGTGAATGTGGGTCAGCGTGTACAGTGAATGAGGAAGGGCAAAAACGGCAGTCTCTACCAAATCACAGGGCAGAAGACAAGGGATCCGGAGCGCTTGCCATGCTTTCTGGTTTGTTGGATGTAGAAACAACCTATTTTGTAACTCTTCTTTTATATAAATATTTAAGCTACAGGTTTAGCAATACTTTAATTATAATGGACTACTGTCTTAACTATCGCAATAAACATAATTAAACTAATAACCCCTAAACTGCAAAACCCCTACATCAGAATAAACCTATTTACCCTATTAACCCCTAAACCGCAAAACTCCCACATCGCAATAAACCTAATTAATTTATTAAGCCCTTAAACCGCCAAAACCCACAACGCAAATAACTATTTAAATAACTAAGCACCCTAACCTAACACCCCCTTAAATTAATCCAAATTACCTAAACTAATCAATTCTAAAGTTACAAAAAATTTAAAAAAAAACTAAGTTTACAAAAAATAAAAAAGCTAACATTACAGAAAATATAAAATCAAATTACCAAATTTAACAAAATTAAACCTAATCCCTATGAAAATAAAAAAGCCCCCCAAAATAAAAACACCCCCTACTCTAAGAATAAGCTACCAGTAGCCCTTAAAAGGGCTTTTTTCAGGGCATTGCCCAAAGATAATCAGCTCTTTTACAAAAAAATACACAAAATCCCCCCTAACAGTAACCCCCCCACCCACCAAACCCCCGAAAATAAAAGAACCTAACAATAAAAAACATAAACTACCCATTGCCCTGAAAAGAGCATTTGTTTGGGCATTGCCCTTAAAAGGGCATTTAGCTCTTTTACTGCCCATCCCTAATCTAAATAAAACAACCCCCCCCCCCAAAAAACCCTTAAAAAAACCTAAGTCTAACCCCCAGGTTGCTACTCACTGTTCCTGAAGTCCGACAGAGAAGGTCCTGTTCAAGGCAGTGAAGTCCTCTTCCAAGCACGACCTCTTCTTCTTCAAGGAACATCCTGCGCGGAGCTGAAGACCGATGACCGCGGAGCTGAAGACCAGTGACCGTGGAGCCATGGAGCGTTGAGGATCCTCTTTGTACGATCTCTACCGTACACTGAATAGTAGATTCAAGGTACGCAATTAAAGATGGCGTCCCTTGAATTCCTAT
The DNA here is from genome assembly GCF_027579735.1 of Bombina bombina. Classification (NCBI taxonomy): domain Eukaryota; kingdom Metazoa; phylum Chordata; class Amphibia; order Anura; family Bombinatoridae; genus Bombina; species Bombina bombina. Next base: position 377,761,391 of record NC_069501.1, read on the forward strand.
TGACTGATTTGATTCTTCTATTTCAAATCAGCCAATAGAATTTCACTTGCTCTCATCCTATTGGCTGATTTGAATTTGAAGAATCAAATTAGCCAATAGGAATTCAAGGGACGCCATCTTTAGTCGCTTACCTTGAATTCACTATTCAGTGTATGGCAGAGATCGTACAAAGAGGATCCTTCATGCTTCATGGCTCCGCAGTCGCCAGTCTTCAGTTCCAGGGTCTTCAGTCTTCAGCTCTGCTCCGCACAGGATGTTCCTGGAAGAAGAAGAGGTTGCGCTTGGAAGAAGACTTCACTGCCTGGAACAGGACCTTCTCCGCCGGCCTTCAGGAACGGTGAGTAGCAACCTGGGAGGTTTTTTTGGGGGGTTGCTTTATTTAGATTAGGGATGGGTAGTTAAAGAGCTAAATGCCCTTTTAAGGGCAATGCCCCAAAAAATGCCCTTTTCAGGGCAATGGGTAGTTTGGGTTTTTTAGTGTTAGGTTCTTTTATTTTGGGGGGTTTGGGGGGTGGGTTTACTGTTAGGTGGGACTTTGTGTATTTTTGTAAAAGAGCTGACTATCTTGGGGCAATGCCCTGAAAAAGCCCTTTTAAGGGCTACTGGTAGTTTATTCTTAGAGTAGGGGATGTTTTTATTTTGGGGGGCTTTTTTATTTTCATAGGGATTAGGTTTAGTTTTGTTGAATTTGGTAATTTGATTTTTTATTTTCTGTAATGTTAGCTTTTTTTAATTTTTGTAACTTTAGAATGTATTAGTTTAGGTAATTTGAGTTAATTTAAGGGGGTGTTAGGTTAGGGTGTGTTAGGTTACTTACGGCTAGATTATGTGTCTTGCGTTAGCCTTAAAAAGCAGCGTTGAGAGGTCCCAACGCTGCCTTTTAACGCCCGCTGGTATTACGAGTCTTGCAGGTATAGGTGTACCGCTCACTTTTTTGGCCAGACTCGAAAATACCGCAAATCCACTTATGTCAATTGCGTATCCTATTTTTTCAATGGGACTTGCATATCGCCGGTATTACGAGTCTTCCAAAAAGTGAGCGGTAGAGCCTCTCCTGTCAAGCCTAGTACCACATTTAAACATAGCATAAAACTCTTAACTAAAGTGCTAAAAAGTTCACTAACACCCATAAACTACCCATTAACCACTAAACCGAGCCCCCCCCCCCACATTGCAAACAATAAAATAAAATTTTTAACCCCTAATCTGCCGAACCGGACATCGTCGCCACTATAAAAAATATATTAACCCCTAAACTGCCGCACTCCCGCATCGCAAACACTAGTTAAATATTATTAACCCCTAATCTGCCGGCCCTAACATCGCCAACACCTACCTACATTTATGAACTCCTAATCTGCCGCCCCCAACGTCGCCGCAACTATATTAAATGTATTAAACCCTAAATCTAAGTCTAACCCTAACCCCCCCTAACTTAAATATAATTTAAATAAATGTAAATAAAATTACTACAATTAACTAAATTATTCCTATTTAAAACTAAATACTTACCTATAAAATAAACCCTAAGATAGCTACAATATAACTAATAGTTACATTGTAGCTATCTTAGGATTTATTTTTATTTTACAGGCAACTTTGTATTTATTTTAACTAGGTACAATAGATATTAAATAGTTATTAACTATTTAATAGCTACCTAGTTAAAGTAAAGTCAAATTTACCTGTAAAATAAAACCTAACCTAAGTTACAATTACACCTAACACTACACTATAATTAAATAAATTCCCTAAACTAAATACAATTAAATACAATTAAATACAATTATCTAAAGTACGAGAAAACCCCCCCACTAAATTACAGAAAATAATAAAATAATTACAAGTTTTTTAAACTAATTACACCTAATCTAATCCCCCTAATAAAATAAAAAAGCCCCTCAAAATAAAAAAGCCCTACCCTATACTAAATTACAAATAGCCCTTAATAGGGCCTTTTTGCGGGGCATTGCCCCAAAGTAATCAGCTCTTTTACCTGTAAAAAAAGTACAATACCCCCCAACATTAAAACCCACCATCCACACACCCAACCCTACTCTAAAACCCACCCAATCCCCCTTAATAAAACCTAACACTAACAACTTGAGACGTCTTCACCCAACTGGGCCGAAGTCCTCAACGAAGCCGGGTGAAGTGGTCCTCCAGACGGGCAGAAGTCTTCATCCAAGCCGGGAAGAAGAGGTCCTCCAGACAGGCAGAAGTCTTCATCCAGGCGGCATCTTCTATCTTCATCCATCCGGCGCGGAGCGGCTCCATCTTCAAGACATCCGACACGGAACATCCTCTTCAAACAACGTCCAACTGAAGAATGAAGGTTCCTTTAAATGACGTCATCCAAGATGGCGTCCCTTCAATTCCGATTGCCTGATAGAATTCTATCAGCCAATCGGAATTAAGGTAGAAAAAATCCTATTGGCTGATGCAATCAGCCAATAGGATTGAAGTTCAATCCTATTGGCTGATCCAATCAGCCAATAGGATTGAGCTGGCATTCTATTGGCTGATTGGATCATCCAATAGAATGCAAGCTAAATCCTATTGGCTGATTGCATCAGCCAATAGGATTTTTTCAACCTAAATTCCAATTGGCTGATAGAATTCTATCAGCCAATCGGAATTGAAGGGACGCCAACTTGGATGACGTCATTTAAAGGAACCTTCTATGGATTCTTTTACCATCCTACCATCGCCATAGTGTAAGCTGCATCCCGGTGGATGCAGCAAAGGCAAATGGAGCATTACAACAGCAACAACTAACCGCCCGCATCAAGTATTAAAAAACAAAAAATATCGCCCGCACGAAATATAACAAAAAAAACTCTTACACAAAGTATTAACACATACACCGCAAACCCCCACATTGCTAAATAATAAAGTAATCAACCACTTAATCACTTAACCGTCGCTGCATCTAGGTGAATTCTTTTGTCCTCTCGCTGCCAACATTCCATTAAGGATGTGTGCGCAACTGCCGACAGACATTACAAACGCAATTATAGTATAGATATATATATACATATACTGTATATATGTATATATATTTAAATGTTTTTATATATATATATATATATATATATATATACACACACATATATGTGTGTGTGTAATATTTATATGTTTGTATACACATATACACACACACACACATATATTTATATGTGTGTATATATTTATACACACATATATATATACAGTGGGGCAAAAAAGTATTTAGTCAGCCACCAATTGTGCAAGTTCTCCCACTTAAGAAGATGAGAGAGGCCTGTAATTTTCATCATAGGTATACCTCAACTATGAGAGACAAAATGTGGAAACAAATCCAGACAATCACATTGTCTGATTTGGAAAAAAAATATTTGCATATTATGGTGGAAAATAAGTATTTGGTCACCTACAAACAAGCAAGATTTCTGGCTCTCACAGACCTGTATCTTCTTCTTTAAGAGGCTCCTCTGTCCTCCACTCATTACCTGTATTAATGGCACCTGTTTGAACTTGTTATCAGTATAAAAGACACCTGTCCACAACCTCAAACAGTCACACTCCAAATCCACTATGGTGAAGACCAAAGAGCTGTCGAAGGACACCAGAAACAAAATTGTCATTGTCAACAAAGGATAAATAACATATTTTTGAGATGAACTTTTGATATTGACCAAATACTTATTTTCCACCATAATTTGCAAATAAATTCTTTCCAAATCAGACAATGTGATTGTTTGGATTTGTTTCCACATTTTGTCTCTCATAGTTGAGGTATACCTATGATGAAAATTACAGGCCTCTCTCATCTTCTTAAGTGGGAGAACTTGCTCAATTGGTGGCTGACCTAATACTTTTTTGCCCCACTGTATACATATATATATATATATATATATATATATATATATATACACACAGACACACATATATATATATATACATACATATATAATATATATATACCTGATATATACGTATATACTGTATATATATATATATAAAGATAGAAAACTAGATGGTTTTTCTATACCAGATGTGATCATCAAAGGGAGTAAGGCTGGAAGCAGTTTGCCTAGGCCGGACAAAAGCAGACATTAAAGGGACATAAATCAGAAGCGCCCCTGTAGCCCAGTCATCCTGTCCCTCTTACAGTCATTTTTAATTTATCTGCCTTCTGACTGCGTAAGGCTGTGAAGTGTGGGAGAGGCAACAGTGCCGCGCACGGGCAGAGAGTAGTCCCTGTGACCTCCCTGCAGCAGCAGCTGTGACCTCCCTGCAGCAGCAGCTGATCACATGGCAATATATCCTCTGCTGACTAACCGCTCCCTCAGTTGCTGTACCCTGTAGCCTTGCCTAATGCCAAATGCCTTTTGGAGTGTAGGCGGAGCAGCCGCAGCTGAGCTGCTTGAGCATCGGTCTTATCATCTATCATGTGCTCAAAAAGCAGGCCGGACGCTCAGCTCCCTCACCGGCTGCTCACATGTGCTGATATCTCTCTCTTTGTGTAGCTGCCAACTGTCGGCCCTGGCGGGTGGTGGCCCAGGAGCCCCACCGGGATTTTTCCCGGGATCTCGGTGGCCCAATCCGGCCTTGATTATTTCATTTCCCTAAATCTCTTGGTATCCTTTGGGAGCTAATTGAACACATCAGGTGAGCCAATGACAAGAGGCATACAATCAATCAACACCTAGCTCTCAGTAGTGGATTGTGGCTTTTGAGCCTACCTAGGTATGCTTTTCTACAAAGGTATCCAAAAGAACAAACCAATTGATACTAAAACTAAATTGGAAAATTGTTTAACATTGCATGCTCTGCCTGAATCGTGAAAGTTTAAATTTAACTCTACTGTCCCTTTAAGTTTATTTTTTATTTTTTTTAGCGTTTTAAATGTTCATTTTATATTTAATAATCCCTTATATATGTATTATTAACATGGTGCTTACTCATCGATGCTTCCTTGTGGGCAAATGGTAGTGGGATATTGGCTGGGGGTGCCTTACCATATGTGTTTGCCTCTCAGTTTTCTACTGCAGTGTATTGATGTGTAGTGGAAAGCGAAAGCTATAAGTTCTCCCCTAGTCTGCTAATAGGAACCAGCCAGGCAAAGAGTTGACATCATCAATGAAAGGGAAACAGTCTGAAAGACGCTTCCTTCTACACAACAGTCATTTGCATTGTAACTCATCTATGGGGATTTCCCACACTTGGGTGCAACACCCAACCATTGTCTTACCACTGACTGCCTACCAGGGACCCTTAATAAATTGATTAATCATTAAAGTAAATGTGTAAAATGATTACAGTTGTATGGAAGTTAATTTATTTACAGTATATATATATATATATATATATATATATATATATATATATATATATATATATATATATATATATATATATATATATATATATATATAACTGTATATATATATATATATATATATATATATATATATGTGTGTGTGTGTAAAACATGTATTCTCCTACCCCTCTGTACTCCCCCACATAATAAACTGCCCCGGCCCTCTTCCACCCTAGCACATTCAAGTCACAGAACTTTGAGATAGTGTGACACTGTCTCTTTTTCAGGTTACTCCATATAGGGATATGAATCCCAAAATGTTTTATGATTCATGACAGCAGAATGTTGTGAGAAAACTTCAAACAAGACCAAATAACGTCCTGATTACTGTGATCAGTGCATTCACAGTGTTGGTGAGTGGGCTAAAAGCAGTGTTGGGCTCATTTGCCTGTTTCCACTCTTTGGCTGGCACATTAACCAACTTTTCTGTGGCATCTACAACTCTACACACCTGGATCTACCTACATCTTTGAATCTCCAGTACAGTATTAAACCCTAACTACAATGTAATCCTTCAGAAATCCACCCTGTATCATTCCCCTATAAATCAAACATGAAACATTACCCTAGAAACCCAAAACCAACAAATGAACAAATGTAACCAACGCATGGCTCACCACTACATCATTAAACTGAACCCCCACCCAACAAAAAACCTGAAAAAAGACCATTTACTTTCATTATCACCATTAACAAAAGCATACCATGTATTTATAAACATCCTATACCTCTCCAGGACTTGTAAAGCAATGTTTGGGAGGTTGTTCAAAATATTAGTTCAAATATCTAAACTTGAAGATTTTAATCAGTCTAGGTTAGGGGTTTTCAAACCTGTCCCCAGGACTCCCTAACAAGTTTGGGAGAGGTCTGATCCAGGCTAGAGACAGATATAGACAGGCAGATAGTTTAGAGAGACAGGTAGTTTAGACAGACAGATAGTTTAGACAGACATATAGAGAGATGATAGATGGATAGATAGATAGATAGATAGATAGATAGATAGATAGATAGATAGATAGATAGATAGATACAGTGGCGTCGCTACAGGGGGGAAAGGGGGGGCAATTGCCCCCTAGTATTTTCTTTGCCCCCCCCCATCTGCCCCCCCTGTCAGGCCACAGCATTTGTGTACCTCTCCTCTTGCCAGCTTCTCCCTGATAATATACCACTATGATCCTGGAAGGCTGGATGTGGTTAATGAGATAACCACCAAAAAGGGTACACTTATAGCACTCAAGAGCGGATTAGATGTGATTAAATTTATAAATCTCAATGTGGTACAATATTTAAAGAGACAGCATTAGTCTCCAAATATACAAAACCTAACTAAATTAAAACTTAACATTTATTAATTACACAGTGCTAAAATTTGCGGAAAACAAGAAGGATTAAAAACACTAACCTAGGTTGGTGCTAGGATTGAAATAAGGCAGAATAATGTATTAGGCTAGTATGACCAATACGAGGGTCACTGTATAGTATTCTCCTCCTTAGAGGCCGTGGAGTATAAATACAATTGTCAAGGGATTATGTATGCTCTTGGATTCAGTACTGGTCAATGTTGAGTATTTGGCCAAATCAGATACACAAGTAATATAATATGGATGTGAGCTGCAAATATCCAGGGATAATTACTACTTAATATAATATGCCCCTAAATTCAATGATATAACAGGTTTAATAACTAAAGCCTGAAATATAGCAACATTAGCATTCCATTTAGATTGTAACAAATAATAATCAGTTATAAGTACAGTATATTAAAGTGTATTGAAATCGTGGGTTAACTCAGAATAATCAAAGTAAACACTGTTTTTGTGTATCTCAATTTAAGTCTACTCTGTACCCACTGTGGTGGTATAAATTATATTGAGGTATATCATAATATCATTCACTTTGATCCTCTATTAGATTACTCCACTTTTGTTGCAATAATATTGTTAAATCTAAATAAATAGGAAATATATTTGTATATGGCTGGAAATTCAGTTGTATAGTCTAACTGACAGATACAAATATATAGCTAGGAGTTCATTTATGTAACACAGCTCATTGGTTGTGGATATAGAGATCCAAGTTCAGTTGATACAATGATATATGTTACGTTTGTTTATTACATTGTAACTGTTTCAATTGTGTTCGTGTGAACATTGGTTGCACTGGATATCATAGCTCAACTATGATCCTGCCTACAGTGCCTAGACTTCGCCACCCTTATCCTTGCTCTGTGATTATCCCTCCCTCTAAGTGCTCCTTTTACAATCTGCGGGTCGCTCCTCATTACCCGCCTCTAACTCATCATCAGTCCCTCCCACAACCCGCCTCTCATTTGCGTCACTCTGCCTCGAGTCCCTGTACCTGGCTGGCTTACTTCTGGAGGCAGAGCATCTTCAGCATGGAGCAAAGAGTGGCCCATACCCGGCCTGTGAATGTGAGTGTCTGAGGTACCGGCGGGCGGCGGGGCTGTTTGTTATTAATGGAGTGAGTGAGAAATATGTAGGGTCAGGGTGGTACTATGTGCTGCTATGGGTAGTAGTAATTTTTAAATAATATGCACAGCGCAAAAACGCATAAATATGCTGCAGCACAGTGTCTAGCAACGCAAGCGTGTGGCATTACTTGTAGAAGTTGTAGCCATAAGTTACGGGCGAAAGTTCGCGCGTTCTATTGACCAGGTCCAAGTCTTGTTACTTTCTGCCAATCAGAGTGTCCCAGCTGAGCTCTGCTGGCAGCCAGCAAAAAATATACAGTAATTGGCGATAGTGTTTCTTTAGGACAATATGGTGGAGGGTGTTTCATGTATAGATATACATGAAACACTATAGAAATGATATGAAGACCATAATAACTCCATAACAGAGGGTTTGTTAGATAAAGGGTACTCTCCCAATGTGTTTGATATTCGTTAGGGATTTCAGAATAAGCTGGTGCATCTCTGCAATAAAAAGGATCCTATTTGTGTGTATGTACTGTGTATGTGAGTGTGCATTTATGTATGTGTGTAACTGTGTATGTATGTATGTGTGTTTGTGTAACTGTGTATGTATGAGTAACTGTATTTATGAATGTGTATGTAAGTATGTGTGTATGTATGTTGTTTATGTGTGTATTTGTGTATGTGTGTGTCTGTGTATGCGTATGTATGCATGTGTGTGTAACTGTGTGTGTATGCATATGTGTGTTACTGTGTGTGTATGTGTATGTATGTGTAACTGTGTGTGTGTATATACATATGTGTTACTGTGTGTATGTGTATTTATGTGTATGTATGCATATATGTGTAACTGTGTGTGTATGCATGTGTGTTACTGTGTGTATGTATGCATGTATGTGTAACTGTGTGTTTGTATGCATGTGTGTGTAACTGTGTGTTTATGCATGTGTGTGTTACTATGTGTGTGTTACTATGTGTGTGTGTATGCATGTGTGTGTTACTATGTGTGTGTTACTATGTGTGTGTTACTATGCGTGTGTATGTATGCAAGTGTGTGTGTATGTATGCATGTGTGTTACTATATGTGTGTGTATGCATGTGTGTGTTACTAGGTGTGTGTATGTATGCATGTGTGTGTTACTATGTGTGTGTGTATGCATGTGTGTGTTACTATGTGTGTATGTATGCATGCATGTGTGTTACTGTGTGTGTGTGTGTGTGTATGTATTTATGTATGTGTGTGTATTTATGTGTCTTTTTGTATTTTGAAGTAGGGGCTGGCTGTGTAAATTGGTACATGGAGTATTAGATAGACACAGACACACAGACACACACAGACACACACACACACCCCAACAAACACTCAGGGTCTGTTCATTGGTCTTCATTAGTGACTTATTTAACATAGAGAGGGGATTAATTACAGAGCCCTGATGTTTGCTGAAATTGCTTTAAACTATAAAGAAAAGCTTTTGAGTATTTTCCTCTCTCTCTCAGGTCTAGGAAGAAAGGAAAACTCATGAAAGCTTATATTTTTAAGTATTTTGGTTAGTACAATAAAAAGGTATCATTGCATAATGCATTACTCTTGTATTTTGGAATGTTATTTATACATATATATATATATATATATATATATATATATATATATATATATATATATATATATATATATATATATATATATATATATATATATATATACTGTATATATATATTCAGTTTATTTTCAGTGGTATGATTTACTGGTGAAAATTATTAGTGCCCCCCCCCAGTTTTGACTGTGGTATCTTATGTGCCCCCCCCTATATATTGTTCCTACAGTCGCCACTGGATAGATAGATAGATAGATAGATAGATAGATAGATAGATAGATAAATAGATGGATAGATAGATAGATAGATAGATAGATAGATAGATAGATAGATAGATAGATAGATAGATAGATAGATAGATAGATAGATAGATAGATAGATAGATAGATAGATGATAGATATACAGACAGAAAGAAAGACAAACAGACAGACAGATAGCTTTAACATGTTTATTAATTCTGAATAAATATTTAATACATTATGTACATTTTTGTTAAACATATCTTATTAATATTTTCCCCTCTCTTCAAGTTTTTCATCTTGCTTCTGCTGATCCTCTTGGGTGAAGTCATTCTGGCAGTAGTTCTCTTTGTTTATGAAAATCAGGTAACATTGGTGAAATTATGCTTTTTATAGTTAACAAAAATCTTATTGAAAAAAATATTTATCTGTCCCTTAAAGGGAAATGAAACCCAAATTTTGTTCTTTAAAGAGCATGTGATTTTTCTTTAAAATTCACTTCTGTTATCTAATTTGCTTCATTCTCTTGGTATTTTGTATTGAAAAGCATACCTAGGTAAGCTCAAGAGCAGCAATGCATTGCTAGGAGCTAGCTGTTGATTGGTGGCTGCTAACAAATGCCTTTTGTCATTGGTGCAACAGATATTTTCATCTAGCTTCCAGTAGTGTATACGCTGTAAGCATTTATCATAGCACCAGCAGTTCTTGTGAACTGCTGGTGCAATGCCGCCCCCTGCAGATTCGCGACCAATCGGCCGCTAGCAGGGGGTGTCAATCAACCCGATCGTATTTGATCGGGTTGATTTCTGTCCACTGCCTCAGATCAGGCGGACAAGTTATGGAGCAGCGGTCTTTAAACCTCTGCTTCATAACTTCTGTTTCCGGCGAACCTGAAGGCTTGCGCGCAAACAGGGGCATCAAGCTCCATTCGGAGCTTGATAATTCGGCCCCAATGAGAATAAAGCAACTTTGATAATAGAAAGAAATTAGAAACTTGTTTAAAATCAACGGCTCTATCTGAATCATTTTGGGTTTCATGTCCCTTTGAGCTATTACTTATATGTACGTGTGCATCACAAATAAAGTATAGAATACTGGATCTGATTTTTTTTTTACAGTCTTGTCTTTTTTTAGTAATTTCTAGGATATCAGATGCATGCCCTCATAAGTAAAGAAATATCCAAATAAAAATGGCAAATGATTGCAAAGAGAAAATAAATAATAAAAAGGTTATATATTATTTACAAATAGAAAGTGAATAATAACTTATTAAAAGGATAGCAAGGTCAAAAATAAAATGTGTTTGGGTGCCTTTCCATTTTGAATTAGAAGCATTTTTGCAATATACTTCCATTAGCAAAAATGCTTCTAGTAAATGTTATTACTGTTTTTCAGCGGCATACGGACATATCCTGTGAGGGTCCGTGCACCAGGATTCAAACACCAATACGGTGTCCATTTTAGGGCATCCTTGCTCCCACCTCCAATACTCGCACCTCCATCCTTTAAAACTCCATGCTCCCTCCTGCAAAACTCCCTCCTTTCTCCCCCTCCTGTAAAACTCCCTCCTCCATCCTCTAAAACTTTATGCTACCTCCCTGAAACCTCCATTGTACCTCAGTTATCAGACATCAGGTATCAGGAATCAGGTGTTAGACATCAGGAGTCAGGCATCAGGTGTCAGCAGGGCCGCCATCAGGGGGTGACAGGGGTGACTCCTGTTAGGGGCCCAATGGGCTAGGGGGGCCCCATGAGGCAAGAACTAAAAAAAAAAAAAAAATTAAAATTTTGGAAGCCACCAGTGGGTACTACAGCAGAGTGCTAATTGAGCATGGGAAATGTTATTACAAGGAGTAAAGTATTAGCATTTGAGAGGATTTCTGAGTGTGCACTAAACCACTATGCACAGTGTGAGACAGACTTGGCCCTTTGTTTGTAGAGTGTGTGCCTGAGT